>NC_057813.1:15714066-15883988 GCF_018294505.1 Triticum aestivum
AAAAAAGGAAAAAGGAAAAAACCGGTTCAGGAACCTTCTAGGTGGTTCCCAAAACCAGTAAGAACCGGCTGGGAACGCTCCAGAAGGTTCCCAAAACCGAAACCGGGTTGAAGCTACAGGCCCGGCCCAAAATCTCTAGCTAGTCAGGTCCCCTGTGCGATTCCTCGACACTTTGACGCAAAGAGCGTCCAATAGGGAATTCCCTCGTTTGCTCCGTGACACGTCAACCTATTGACCGGTTGAATTTTGGAAAAATAGAATCTGAAAAAGTTCACGGATTTGAAAAGTTCATCAATTTTGAAGGAAAATGTTCACAAATTTGAAAAAAAATGTGTTTTTCCAAGAAATAGTAATTTTAAAAAAGTTCATTGATTTTAGAAAAAACACATACTTGAGGGTAAAATAACAAATTTGAGACAAAAAAATTAATTTATTTTATTTTTTAAAAAGAGTTCACCAATTTAAGAAAGAAAGTTCATGAATTTGAAAAAAAATCACGAATTTGAAAAAAATCACGAATTTGAAAAAAACTTGAAAATTAAAAAGGAAAAGGAAAAAAAGACGAAAAACCAATCTAAAATGGAGATAAAGAGAACAGGAATAAAAACCCGGCCAAAAAAAAAGAGTGACCGAACAAGACGGTAGATCCGTTCGAATCTGGTCTTCGTTTGTTTATATTCGTGTATCTTCAGGTTGGATATCTTTTATGTACGTTTCTATTTATTGGCGGCGGTTGGGGTGGTAACCATATTTATCTTTCTATTTCATAACAACCATCTGAGTATAGTGTAGGTGCACATGTAATGTCACATACACTCACTCATCTTTTTTTTACGGGGGATACACTCACTCATCTTGATTGTCCTTGTAGCAGTACCATCGAAATGTCGCGAAGGGCATTTTGGCTCCCAAGAGCACATGCTCCCGGGTGAATCGTAATGCGAAATATATATTAAATGTTTTCAAAAAAAATCTAATTTTTTTAATAGTCGTGTAAGTGTCGCAAGCATGCTTGACAATGTGAAACAGAGCAGTGGTGTTTCGTCGGTGAAAAAAAAATTTGGGTGACATTTGAGGGTGATATTTAGTGTTCAATTTGTTTTTTCACAGGCCAAAATGCTCAACCTTTTTGCCTCCAAATTTGCAGATAGCATTTGAATATGACTAAGAAAACATAAAAAAGTATGTCTCAATTTTATTAACATCTCAAAAAAAAAGATTGGCCCGGGAGCACGTTCTCCCAGGAGCCAAATTGAATTTTCGTGCTCTTGCTAGTTTCCCCGGAAAAAAAATAAGTACTCCCTTTATAAAGAAATATAAGAGTGTTTAGATCACTACGTATCTCGCTGATAGGAGTGCAGTATTACTGTACATGCAAAATGCCAAAAGATGGAAAGAGGAAACTGCGAACCAACCTGTGGTTGGATGGTTAGGAGGATAGTGGTATCCCCATCTCACCTGGGGTCAAATCCTGGTACTCGCATTTATCCTGAATTTATTTCAGGACTTCCGGCAATACGCTTTCAGTGGGAGGAGACGTTCCCATCAACTATGAGACGTCTACGTTGACTTCGTAAAATCTCAAGATGATATGCCGGCTCAGTCTCTCGGAGGTGCTTAGGGGTATGGTGTGCGTATGTGCGTTCATAGGGGTGAGTGTATGTGCGTATATATGAGCGCTTTTGAATCTATACTGTGTTCTAGAAAAAAGAAAACTCATTCACCACGTTGTGCAGCATAGCTCATGTAGCCCACGGATCGCGATCCGCGTGATGGCCGCAGACCCAAATCACCACCTGTTGGGAAACGTAGCATGCAATTTAAAAAAAATTCCTACGCTCACACAAGATCTATCTAGGAGATGCATAGCAACGAGAGGGGGAGATTGTCCACGTACCCTCATAGACCAAAAGCGAAAGCGTTTGCTCAACGCGGTTGATGTAGTCGAACGTCTTCTCGTTCCGATCGATCGAGTACCGAACATACGACACCTCCGAGTTCTGCACACGTTCAGCGCGATGACGTTCCTCGAGCTCTTGATCCAGCAGAGGGTCGAAGGAGTAGATGAGTTCCGTCAGCACGACGGCGTGGTGACGGTGATGGTGATGTGATCCGCGCAGGGCTTCGCCTAAGCACCGCGAGAATATGACCAGAGGCGTAAACTATGGAGGGGGGGCGCCGCACACGGCTAAGAGCAATTGTTGTGTCTCCTAGCCCCCCCCCTATATAAAGGAGGGAGTGTTGGGGAACGCAGTAATTTCAAAAAAAAATCCTACGATCACGCAAGATCTATCTCTAGGTGATGCATAGCAACGAGAGGGGAGAGTGTTGTCTACGTACCCTCGTAGACCAAAAGCGGAAGCATTATGACAACGCGGTTAATGTAGTCGTACGTCTTCACGATCCGACCGATCCTAGCACCGAAGGTACGGCACCTCCGCGATCTGCACACGTTCAGCTCGGTGACGTCCCACGAACTCTAGATCTAGCTGAGGTCGAGGGAGAGTTTCGTCAGCACGACGGCGTGGTGACGGTGATGATGAAGTTACCGGCGCAGGGCTTCACCTAAGCACTACGACGATATGACTGAGGTGGAAATCTGTGGAGGGGGGGCACCGCACATGGCTAAAACAATTGTCAACTTGTGTGTCCTAGGGGTGCCCCCTCCCCCGTATATAAAGGAGCAAGGGGGGGGGGCGGCGGCCTCATAGGGTGCGCCCCAAGGGGGGAATCCTACTCCTGCTAGGAGTAGGTTCCCCCTTTCCTAGTCCAACTAGAAGGGGAAGGAAAGAGGAGGAGGGGAGAAGGAAAGAGGGGGCCGGCCCCCAAGCCCTAAACCAATTCGGTTTGGGACTAGGGGCGCGCGCCCTACAGCTCCCTTGCCGCCCTCCATTTCCACTAAGGCCCATGAAGGCCCATTGACCCCACGGGGGGTTTCGGTAACCTTCCGGTACTCCGGTAAATGCCCGAACTCATCCAAAACTATTCTAGTGTCCAAACATAACCTTCCAATATATCAATCTTCATGTATCGACCATTTTGAGACTCCTCGTCATGTCCGTGATCACATCTAGGACTCCGAACTTCCTTCAGTACATCAAAACACATAAACTCATAATATCAATCGTCATCGAACGTTAAGCATGCGGACCCTACGGGTTTGAGAACTATGTAGACATGACCGAAACTCACTCCCGGTCAATAACCAATAGCGGAACCTGGATGCTCATATTGGTTCCTACATATTCTATGAAGATCTTTATCGGTCAAACCACATAACAACATACATTGTTCCCTTTGTCATTGGTATGTTACTTGCCCAAGATTCAATCGTCGGTATCATCATACCTAGTTAAATCTCGTTACCGGCAAGTCTCTTTACTCATTCCGTAATACTTCATCCCGCAACTAACTTTTTAGTCACATTGCTTGCAAGGCTTATAGTGATGAGCATTACCGAGAGGGCCCAGAGATACCTCTCCAAAGCACGGAGTGACAAATCCTAATCTTGATCTATGCCAACCCAACAAACACCTTCGGAGACACCTGTAGAGCACCTTTATAATCACCCTTTTACGTTTTGACGTTTGGTAGCACAAAAAGTGTTCCTCCGGTATTCGGGAGTTGCATAATCTCATAGTCCGAGGAACATGTATAAGTCATGAATAGAGCAGTAGCAATGAAACTGTAACGATCATAATGCTAAGCTAACGGATGGGTCTTGTCCATCACATCATTCTCCTAATGATGTGATCCCGTTCATCAAATGACAACACATGTCTATGGTTAGGAAACATAACCATCTTTGATTAATGAGCTAGTCAAGTAGAGGCATACTAGTGACTATATGTTTTGTCTATGTATTCACACATGTACTAAGTTTCCGGTTAATACAATTCTAGCATGAATAATAAAACTTTATCATGAATTAAGGAAATAAATAATAACTTTATTATTGCCTCTAAGGCATATTTCCTTCAGTCTCCCACTTGCACTAGAGTCAATAATCTAGTTCACATCACCATGTGATTTAACACCAATATTCACATATGTATGTGATTAACACCCATAGTTCACATCGTCATGTGACCAACACCCAAAGGGTTTACTAGAGCCAATAATCTAGTTCACATCGTTATGTGATTAACACCCAAAGAGTACTAAGGTGTGATCATTTTTTGCTCGTGAGAGAAGTTTAGTCAACGGGTCTGTCACATTCAGAGTTGTATGTATTTTGCAAATATTCTATGTCTACAATGCTCTGCATGGAGCTACTCTAGCTTATCGCTCCCACTTTCAATATGTATCCAGATTGATACTTAGAGTCATCTGGATCGGTGTAAAAGCTTGCATTGACGTAACTCTTTACGACGTGCTCTTTTATCACCTCCATAATCGAGAAATATTTCCTTAGTCCTCACTAAGGATAATTTTGACCGCTGTCCAGTGATCTACTCTTAGATCACTATTGTACTCCCTTGCCAAAACTCATGGCAAGGTACACAATAGGTCTGGTACACAGCACATCATACTTTATAGAACCTATGACTGTGGCATAGGGAATGACTTTCATTCTCTTTCTATTTTCTGCCGTGGTCGGGCTTTGAGTCTTACTCAACTTTACACCTTGTAATACAGGCAAGAACCCTTTCTTTGACTGATCCATTTTTAACTTCTTCAAAACTTTATCGAGGTATCATTGAACTATCTCTATAGATCTTGATGCCCAATTTGTAAGCAGCTTCACCGAGGTCTTTCAGTGAAAAATTCTTATTCAAGTATCCCTTTATGCTATCCAGAAATTCTATATCATTTCCAATCAACAATATGTCATCCACATATAATATTTAGAAATGCTACAGAGCTCCCACTCACTTTCTTGTAAATACAGGCTTCTCAAAAAGTCTGTATAAACCATATGCTTTGATCTCACTATCAAAGTGTTTATTCCAACTCCGAGAGGCTTGCACCAGTCCATAAATGGATCGCTGGAGCTTGCACACTTTGTTAGCACCCTTTGGATCGACAAAACCTTATGGTTGCATTTATATCCATTTGCCAGATTTCATCAAATATGGCAATTGCTAACATGATTCGGACGGATTTAAGCATCGCTACAATTGAGAAAATCTCATTGTAGTCAACACCTTGAACTTGTCGAAAACCTTTTGTGACAAGTCGAGCTTTGTAGATAGTAACACTACTATCAGTGTCCGTCTTCCTCTTGAAGGTCCACTTATTTAATATGGCTTACCGATCATCGGGCAAGTCCACCAAAGTCCACACTTTGTTCTCATACATGGATCCCATCTCAGATTTCATGGCCTCAAGCCATTTCGCGGAATCTGGGCTCATCTTCGCTTACTCATAGTTCGTAGGTTCATCATGGTCTAGTAACATGATTTCCAGAATAGTATTACCGTACTACTCTGGTGCGGATCATACTCTGTTTGACCTACGAGGTTTGGTAGTACCTTGATCTGAAGTTTCATGATCATCATCATTAACTTCCTCACTAATTGGTGTAGGAATCACTAGAACTGATTTCTATGATGAACTACTTTCCAATTCGGGAGAAGGTACAATTACCTCATCAAGTTATACTTTCCTCCCACTCACTTCTTTCAAGAAAAACTCCTTCTCTAGAAAGGATCCATTCTTAGCAACGAATATCTTGCCTTCGGATCTGTGATAGAAGATGTACCCAACAATTACTTTTGGGTATTCTATGAAGACGCACTTCTCCGATTTGGGTTTGAGCTTATCAGGATGAAACTTTTTCACATAAGCATTGCAACCCCAAACTTTAAGAAACGACATCTTAGGTTTCTTGTTAAACCACAGTTCATACGGTGTCGTCTCAACGGATTTAGATGGTGCCCTTTTTAACGTGAATGCAGCTGTCTCTAATGCATAACCCCCAAACGATAGTGATAAATCGGTAAGAGACATCATAGATCGCACCATATCTAATAAAGTGCGGTTATGACGTTCGGACACACCATTATGCTGTGGTGTTCCAGGTGACATCAGTTTGTGAAACTATTCCACATTGTTTTAATTGAAGGCGAAACCCGTAACTCAAATATTCGCCTCCGCGATCAGAACGTAGAAACTTTATTTTCTTGTTCCGATGATTCTCCACTTCACTCTGAAATTCTTTAAACTTTTATAATGTTTCAGACTTGTGTTTAATTAAGTAGATATACCCATATCTGCCCAAATCATCTGTGATGGTCAGAAAATAACGATACCAGCCACGAGCATCAACACTCATTGGACCGCATACATCGGTATGTATTATTTCCAATAAGTCACTAGCTCGTTCCATTGTTCTAGAGAATGGAGTTTTAGTCATCTTGCCCATAAGGCACGGTTCGCAAGCATCAAATGATTCATAATCAAGTGATTCCAAAAGTCCAACAACATGGAGTTTCTTCCTGCGCTTTACACCGATATGACCCAAACGGCGGTGCCACATATAAGTTGCACTATCATTATCAACTTTGCATCTTTTGGCATCAATACTATGAATATGTGTATTACCACGATCGAGATTCAATAAACCATCAACATTGGGTGTATGACCATAGAAGGTTTTTATTCATGTAAACAGAATAACAATTATTCTATGTCTTAAATGAATAATCGTATTGCAATTCACATGATCTAATCATATTCATGCTCAACGCAAACACCAAATAACATTTATTTAGGTTCAACACTAATCCTGAAAGTATAGGGAGTGCTCGATGATGATCATAACAATCTTGGAACCACTTCCAATACACATCATCACTTCATCCTTAACTAGTCTTTTTTATTCTGCAACTCCTGTTTCGAGTTACTAATCTTAGCAACCGAACAAGTATCAAATACCCAGGGATTACTACGAGCACTATTAAGGTACACATCAATAATATGCATATCAAATATACCTTTGCTCACTTCGCCATCCTTCTTATCCGCTAAATATTCGGGGTAGTTCCACTTCCAGTGAACATTTCCTTTGCATTAGAATCACTCAGTTTCAGGCTTCGGTCTAGCTTTGGGCTTCTTCACAGGAGTGACAACTTGCTTTCCATTCTTCTTGGAGTTCCCTTTCTTTCCCTTTGCCCTTTTCTTGAAACTAGTGGTCGTGTTACTTGATGTTTGATGACCCACAAGTGTAGGGGATCTATCGTAGTCCTTTCTATAAGTAAGACGTCGAACCCAACGAGGAGCAGAAAGAAATGACAAGCGGTTTTCAGTAAGGTATTCTCTACAAGCACTAAAATTATCGGTAACAGATAGTTTTGTGATAAGGTAATTCATAACGGGTGACAAGCAATGAAAGTAAATAAGGTGCAACAAGGTGGCCCAATTCTTTTTGTAGCAAAGGACATGCCTGGACAAATTCTTATATATAGAAAAGCGCTCTCGAGGACACATGGGAATTATCGTCAAGCTAGTTTTCATCACGCTCATATGATTCGCGTTTGTTACTTTGATAATTTGATATGTGGGTGGACCGGTGCTTGGGTACTGCCCTTTCTTTGACAAGCATCCCACTTATGATTAACCCCTATTGCAAGCATCCGCAACTACAAAATAAGTATTAAGGTAAACCTAACCATAGCATGAAACATGTGGATCCAAATCAGCCCCTTACGAAGCAATGCATAAACTAGGGTTTAAGCTTTTGTCACTCTAGCAACCCATCATCTACTTATTACTTACCAATGCCTTCCTCTAGGCCCAAATAATGGTGAAGTGTCATGTAGTCGACGTTCACATAACACCACTAGAGGAGAGACAACATACATCTTATCAAAATATCGAACGAATACCAAATTCACATGACTACTTATAGCAAGACTTCACCCATGTCCTCAGGAACAGACGTAACTACTCACAAATCATATTCATGTTCATAATCAGAGGGGTATTAATATGCATATAGGATCTGAACATATGATCTTCCACCAAATAAACCAACTAGCATCAACTACAAGGAGTAATCAACACTACTAGTGACCCACAGGTACCAATCTGAGGTTTTGGGACAAAGATTGAATACAAGAGACGAACTAGAGTTTGAGAGGAGATGGTGCTGGTGAATATGTTGATGGAGATTGACCCCCTCCCGATGAGAGGATTGATGGTGATTACGATGGTGATGATTTCCCCCTCCCGGAGGGATGTTTCCCTGGCAGAACAGCTCCGTCGGAGCCCTAGATTGGTTTCGCCAAGGTTCTGCCTCGTGGCGGCGGTGTTTCGTCCCGAAAGCTAGCTTCTGATTTTTTCAGGGTAAAAGACTTCATATAGCAGAAGATGGTCACCAGAAGGCTCCCACGGGGTGTAGCGACCATACCTCAAACAGTCCGATCTCTGTGCATTAGTGTCATCCCTGGATCGGTAATGCTGACACACACAGTACTTGAAGGATTTATAACAGAGTAGCAATCACACACTTATTACATCGAATGTCTCAGAAGAGAACTTATTACAATAAATATGTCTTAAGGCCATCTAAATACAATAACAACGAAAGGCTTGGAAGATAAAGTGAGTCCATCAACTCCAACGACATCATTGAGTGAAAGATCACGACCTAAGGCACCTTACTCGTCATCTGAAAAGTCTGCAACATGAACGTTGCAGCCTAAAACGGGTAGCACATGGAATATGCTGGCAATGTAACACAAGAGAGTAATGAACAGAATAATACTATCACTACATGCATATATGGCTGGTGGAAATCTCTATGGTTACAGTTTTGCATAAAACCAATTTTTCCCTACAACAAAGAAATAAATTTTATTTAACTATCATGGTGGTTGTTAAACATTGAGAAGGTTCCTCCAACTCAATCCCAATTAAGCATCATCATTAAACCCAATCAAATTAAATTAAGTAACGTGATGAGATCAACATGATAATCCAAGAACCAGATACTCAAGACGTCCATAACCGGGGACACGGCTAACCATGATTAGTATGTACACTCTGCAGAGGTTTGCACACTTTTCCCCACAAGACTCGAATACATCCATGGTCGGAGAATCGAGACATAGTCTTTCTGAAACAATAACTGTTTACTCTAGGTGGACAGTTACACCTACTTTCCCCTACATCTGCTAGCCCACCACTGAAAGAGGTCTTGTAACGTACTCAACTATTCTAGAGCCCATAATAGCTTGTGGCTGCACACGGAAGTTTCTAGCATGAATAATCTTATGATCCCTTTGAGCCTGGGTGGCGGTCCATAGGAAAATCACACGGAACCCCGGGATTTCCAAAAATACAGGCAACACTGGGTTCCCTAGGTGCCTCAATCCACCCAGATGTGTATTTAAGTAGCCATCTTAAGTAAACCATTAAGTAACAACAATCACATCTGTCATGGATACACTCACCCAATCCACGTCTACAAGCATAGCACAGCAATATAAGCAACGTAGAAGTAACTCCCAAAGGTTTGATAATAAACAGGTAATAGGTACTACCTCATATACTTCCCAAAACCCACATGTTAAATGAGATCCTAACCATGCAATTGTTTGAGGATTGATCTAATGCAATAAAACTGGGTAGTAAAGAGATATGATCAAAGTGTTACTTGCCTTGCTGATGATCCGCGAAACCTAGAGACTCGTAGTAACACGCTTCGCACTCCGGGTACTCTATCGCAAACAAGCAAGCATACAAAAAGAACTCAACTAGAAGCACGGGTAAAACTCAAATAAGAGATCTAACCAGAAAGTTCAACTTAAGAACTCCGGTTTGCAAAAAGAATCAAATCAAATGAAACAACGAAACTCAAACTGCGAAAGAAACAAGCTTCATTTACTAATCTGGACTTAAGTCAAATTTTACAGTAGCAAAATCTTGTTCAATTTGGTTAAACAAAAAGAGGACTTCGAGACAAAACTCTAGGCACTTGAATCGCCTGATTCCGATAAATGAACGAAAAGATAAACTAAAATGAAAAACAGGGCAGAAATCGCAATCGAAAATAATCGCGAAAAACCCTGTAAAAAGAAAAACCGACGAACAGGCTAACGAACGAACGTTCACTGTCTGCGGGTAAATGGTGAAAATCATTCGTTAAAATGAACGAACGGACATTCGCTAAATAACTAAACCAAAAAAAAACAAATAAAACCGATCTATTAAAAATAAATCGGGGTTAAAAAACGACGGTTTTCTTCCGAAAACCAGCGACGGCGGCAGCGGTCAACCTCGGCGGAACGGCGGCAGTGGACGGTGGCTCTGGCGTCGGTGGTCGGGGCGACGGCGGCGGGGCACGGGGTGACGTTGTCCTGGACTAGGGGGTACTCACCACGTCATCCCCCGATCAGTTAGATTGGGCCGAGGACCCCCATGGCCGTATACTCATGGGCCAGTTTGGACAGCCGAAGTATACACAAGGAAGATTCTACAAGACTTGGTGATCAAGACAAGGACTCCTCCCCACCGGCGTATTCGGCTAGGACTCTTGTTATCCTAGGCCTCTGGTACATTATATAAACCAAGGCCAGGCTAGTCGATAGATTATTATGACATTACTCATCATACCATAGGCTAGCTTCTAGGGTTTAGCCTCTACGATCTCGTGGTAGATCAACTCTTGTAATACTCGTATCATCAAGATCAATCAAGCAGGAAGTAGGGTATTACCTCCATCGAGAGGGCCCGAACCTGGGTAAAACATCGTGTCCCCAGTCTCCTGTTACCATTAGCCTTAGACGCACAGTTTGGGACCCCCTACCCGAGATCCGCCGGTTTTAACACCGACATTGGTGCTTTCATTGAGAGTTCCGCTGTGTGATCGGCGAAAGGTTCAATGGCTCGACTGCAGGTCAACTGCGACGTCAGTTTCTTCATCACCAGCTCGACTGGTCACTTTGGCTTGATCGAGGACTGCGCCCTACCTCCGATCGTCATGTTCGGATGAGGGCCTTCATCAACATCAACTCCGATCTCTATCAAGATCATGGAGGAGTCATCCATGGAGCTCGGGGGCTCAACGTCAACATTGCCCTCGGGCGACCGTGCTGTTTTTCTGGATAGCAAACTCGTATCCGCCTCCACCGCCTCCACCGCCTCCTCGAGTGTCGCCTAAACGATTGCTTCAGTGGAATTAGGCGGAATTAAGTCTACAACAACCCTACAAAAATTTCGTCGAGTTCCGATGGAGGAGTCTCTGGCAATCTCCGATATACTGGAGCCCTGTTGAATCTGGACGAGAATCTGGATGAGTTTGGAGCAGGGTGTCCAGCATCTAGCTCGGACGTCCTTTGGAAGATACAACCGTTGATCGGCTGCGGAATTCCCATATCTACCACCTGCCAAAAATTCAGCTCGATCCGACCGTCCAAACTCCGGGAACCTTCTGATTAGTGCATCACTTTTTGGATCTGTTTTCTGCGCGAGAACGAATCCGACCCGAGTCCGTCTTCTTTATGAACACCTTGGCTGACATGGCATCTGCAACAACTCCTCACCGGCCTGCTTCGTCACCTTGGCTAGACCGGGGACTTGGCTATTTCTTCATCAACATACTCTGATGATTTCGGCGTCACCAACCGACCAGCTTCGTCACGTTAGTTGGACCGGGGGCTTTGCCTCGGCAAGCCAACCTTTGCCAGCATCGCCATGCCGTCGCTATATCGCCCATCAGGCAATGGGTGTGCGGATCGATTCCCAATTTTGGGAGTCACTTTTCTTTGGACTACTACAACAAATAAACCAGGTGCTATTAATCCTAACAATATTTGCTTGTTGGACTTATTTTTCTTAAGGAACTATTACTCTGGTCCGTTTCATCATCTATACACAGGTCTATCAAATGGCGGCCACATTAAAAATGGTCGGGTGGTGGGTCAATCAGTTTCCGTACATAGTTCGGCGAATGCCGCATCCGAAACTCAGACCACCCTGCAAATTCAGGCTTTGTCACGCCTTCACTACTTCACGCCGATGCCCTGCATTGACATTGGCTTCGGCGCTAGGCCACATCTCTTTAAATAAATTATTCTTGCGTAAAGCAATTATTCAAAGGATTATATATATCATTATTATTTCTTGGACCACACTGTTTTATGTGTGCAGGTAATCAATTTTAACCGCGTTACATGGTCACTACTCCGGGATGCCGAACTCCTTGCTCGGACACCTCGGGCCGGGGGGCTGGGACCTTGGCCACGCCGAGGACTGCGAACCTTGCCGGTTCAATGGGCGTCTTCATCCCGCCACAAGCCCGAATCGCGTCATCAATACCGAACACATTAACCAGCTAAGTTGCTTTCACGCTCAAAAACTTTCAGTTTTAAATTTTGTTCGGTTCGACCAAGCATTATACTTTTTGGCACAAAGTTGTTTGTGAAAAAGTTCCTTCTCAAAACTTTGTTTGTGACGCGCATATTCAAATACCCCGTTTATTTGGGGGCTCCCTTGATGGAGCTTTTCCTCTTGCATATGATTATACTTGTACGGCTTCGTTCCTTGTTCGTGTATTACGCCACAATATGCACCATATTTACTTAGGCGATTTGCATACTGGGTTGCCTTGCTCTTGTGTTTACCCATACGTTCCCAATTGTTCGGCTAGGGAGTAAAGGGAGCACCTCTGCGATTGTCACGACCGGTTCTTCCGATCTCGGACCTCAGACTGGGTGAAGCCGAAAGCTAGCGCTCTTATTGTTTTCAATCATGGTCGGCACACAACGGAACTCATGAGTACAAAAAATCTGTTGCACAAGTCTCATAGTAATAATGAGCAACCGAAGAAAGGTATCGGTGGGGGTACTAGTTTCTTCGAAGATGTTTCTTACACTTCGTCGGTAATATAGCATAAGTTCCCTGAGCGTGCTTTGTCTGTTACAGCCTTATGGCATGATTGCCTGGTTATCGGAAACACCGTCGATATTCTCGACAGGGGGAGTACATAACACTTTTCGGTCCTTGAACGAAGAGGGAGAAGCCGACGGTCGGTTAAGACACGTATAAAGTTCAGGTGAACACAGATATGATGTGAGTACTTGGGTACATACAATCATTATACATAAAATTCTTTTGCCCAAGTCACTTGGGGGCTCTTAAAATTTATATATGAGCTGTAAATGTGTTTTCTTCTTGGTCGACAGAAGCACAATGTTTTTCCAATTTTCGGATTGGCACCGAACACTTGATCCTGTTCGGACGTCAGGTTTTCACTGACGTTTTTTGGTTTTCCAAGCTTTTGGCACTTTTAAACTATTGGTGTGTTTTCGCATAAGTCTCACAGTGCAACACCAGACACCTTTAGAGATTCGGCAAAAACATTCTCGGATGTTGCTATATATGCATCGGGTTCGAATTGTGTCTTCGGTCAATAGTTGGGTTGCCCGGCTCCTGTGCTTGCCTCCTATGCCCCGCTTTGTTCGGCTAGGTGTGCAATGGGAGAACCACTGTGATTGTGCTTCCAGTTCGCATGGTTAAGCACCTCAGTGGAGAAAGCCGAAAGCTAACTGTCACAATAAGCGCAAGCTGGTCAGCGATCCGATGACCGTGTTAAATGATGGGTCGTCCATAACATCGGCCGAAGTGTTTACGGCTTGACCTCAGCTGGCGCCGAACACTAACCGGGGGCTCGTAGCTAGCTTCCCCAGTTTAAAGCTCCTATGACTAAGTGAAAGTTATAAAGCCAAGATATCTGATTGCTTTGTTTCAGCTAACACAACCGCCTCCGGGCACCGAGACATCGGCTAAGGGTTGTCTGGTTATTGCAGAAACACCCTGCGTAGTATCTACAAAGGGGTAGAAGCCGACGATGGGCCACTTTCAACTGATAAACAGTCACAATGGAGTCAAAATAAGTATATATCATCAGCATTTGTATTCATTATACAAGTATTGCCTTCCGTAATTATCGTTATAAAGCCAGAAATATGCATCAATTTGACTTAAGATTTTGGCCAAGCTGGGTTGCCTGGCTCCTGTGCTTACCCCTATGTTCCCGATTATTCGACTAGGCGGTAAAGGGAGCACCTCTGTGATTGTTGCTACCGGGTCATCCGAGTTAGTACCTTAGACTGGGTGAAGCCGAAAGCTAGCAATCTTAAAGGATCACATTGGTCGGCAACGACGGAAGTTAAAATTTTGGTTCATTAATACCATAGAGTTGGGGAAACTTTCCCCGAACTAAGTCCTCAGTATTTTCCTCCCACATTGACCGGAGTTGAGGCTTCATGATCATGCTTAGCATGACAACCCAAAGAAAGGAACCGATAGTGGGACTATTTTCTCTGGAAGATGTTTCTTATGTTAAAAAGTAATATAACATATCTCTCCGCGTACCTTTGTTTATAAAACCGTATGGCAGGATTGCCTTGTTTGTCATAAAACTTTGCCCTCATAAAGGCTTCATAAAGTAGGACAAACACTCCTCAGCTTCTGGCCAAGGAGGTGGAAGCCAATGGTCGGTCAACAAAGTTTTTTACAATGCGGATCTGAGCATTAATGATGTAAAGTACTTGGATACATAGAATCATTACACATAATTTGTGATTTTACTACGGATATCGATCCTTAATTCGGCCACCCGTGCCCACATTAAGGCTTGGGGGCTACTGGGCTTCGTGCTTATCATTTACAAATATTAAAGGGGTACATCGATCCCCTGATCTGGTGTTACCACCCGACCAGTGGCTCGGGGGCTACTGCATTGACAATCCAATGCAGAAAATTTGAAGTGCAATATAGTTTTCGAGGAGATTATTATCCTCAGTTTGGTCGTCCGCACCCAACCTGAGTCTCGAGGACTTCGCACATCACGTTTTTATTCCTAAGTATGCTGTTGAGTTGGGAATTGATACTCAGGCTGATTTTACGCATCGACCTGAGTCTCAGGGCTACTAGGGTCAGCGGTTTGATTTTTTCCTTCAGGTGCATCCCGGATATTAGGCCAATACGCACCTCGAGGGTTACTGATATACATATACTGGCTATACATCTCATCAGAGATTACATGGCATAATTCGGAATTAAATTCATAAAAATCAGCCCGTGGCCAAGGTGGTGCACCACCCCAGAAGCAGTCCGGCATAAAGCTCGGGCGCCAGTGGCTGGCTCCATAGAGGGCATTTCCGATATTAAGCTTAGCAAAACTCTTTCAACTTTTTTGAACCAAGGTGATCTATGACACCTCGGATATAATCCTGCGTTGGAGCTCGGATATAGTCTAGCGTTGAAGCTTGGACACAGTCCGGCGTTGGAGCTCGGATACATTTTGACGTTGGAGCTCGGAAGTAGTCCGACGTTGGTGCTCGGCTGCAAAAGACACCTCGAATACAGTTCGGCGTTGGAGCTCGGACGCAAGAGGACACTGCCGCCTGGGAACAACTTCAAACCCGAGGTGTGGCATTAAAATAACAAGGCATTGATAAAGGCCGAGGACTTAAAGGGGCTCCTCGTATACCCGACGTGTAAACTCTTCGGATTTACTTCGGCGATTCTCAAGATAAAAAATGAGCAGATTTGTTGAACCACTTTTCAAGACCGACGACCGAAGATGAAGAACAGTGCGGAAGAATCGAGGAGCGTCCGCAACTTGAAGACCGGTTCAGGGGGCTACTGACGGTGTCCTGGACTAGGGGGTACTCACCACGTCATCCCCCAATCAGTTAGATTGGGCCGAGGACCCCCATGGCCGTATACTCATGGGCCAGTTCGGACAACCGAAGTATACACAAGGAAGATTCTACAAGACTAGTGATCAAGACAAGGACTCCTCCCCACCGGCGTATTCGGCTAGGACTCTTGTTATCCTAGGCCTCTGGTACATTATATAAACCAAGGCCAGGCTAGTCGATAGATTATTATGACATTACTCATCATACCATAGGCTAGCTTCTAGGGTTTAGCCTCTACGATCTCGTGGTAGATCAACTCTTGTAATACTCGTATCATCAAGATCAATCAAGCAGGAAGTAGGGTATTACCTCCATCGAGAGGGCCCGAATCTGGGTAAAACATCGTGTCCCCAGTCTCCTGTTACCATTAGCCTTAGACGCACAGTTCGGGACCCCCTACCCGAGATCCGCCGGTTTTGACACCGACACGGGGCAGCGGGGACGGGAGGCGGCGCGGCGGCGGTGGCGGCAGCGGATCCGGCGGCGGCGGCGGGCGCGACTTAGGGTTAGGGTTTGGGGCGCGGGTGGGCTGCGGTGGGCTGGGGCGGCGGCTTATAAGAGGGGGCTGGCTGGGGAGTCCTGGCCGGTTACGGCCCGGAGTCGGTTCGTTTTTTTATTTTTAAATAATTCTGCGTAGAAAAATAAATAAAACAAATACTAAACGGACTTCAAAAATCCTGAAATAAATTTTCCCCGTCCTCTAAAAATAAGATGGACCGAGTGAACATTTATTTGGGCCTCTGATGGAATTTTGAAAAACGCATATTTTTCATAATTCAAATAAAATAGCGATAAAACTCCGAAATAAAATCTTATTTGATTTTAATATTAAATGTCCAATATTTCTTTATTTTGGGAAAGTCATTTTATTCCCTGTCTTTTATTTTTATAAAAAAATATTAGAAGAGAAAATAATTAAAATCAAACGATCCTCTTTTCAAAATTTGAGAAAAAACCCAAATATGAAAATAACGAAATCCCCAACTCTCTCCTCGGGTCCTTGAGTTGCGTAGAATTTCGAGGATCAACCAAAAAATGCAATAAAATATGATATGCAATGATGATCTAATATATAACATGCCAAATTGAAAATTTGGGATGTTACAAACCTACCCCCTTAAGATGAATCTCGCCCTCGAGATTCGGGTTGGCTAGAAAATAGGTGAGGGTGATCCTTCCGCAGGTCTTCCTCTCGCTCCCAGGTGGCTTCTTCTTCGGTATGGTGGCTCCACTGAACTTTGCAGAACTTGATAACCTTGTTGCGTGTAACTCGGCTGGCAAACTCGAGAATCTTCACTGGTTTCTCCTCATAGGTCAAATCACTATCCAATTGAATCGCCTCCAGTGGCACTGTATCTCTTAGAGGAATATCAACCATCTCCGCGTGGCACTTCTTCAACTGAGAAACGTGGAACACATCATGAACTCCTGACAATCCTTCGGGCAACTCCAACTTGTAAGCAACTTCTTCCATACGCTCCAAAACTTTGTATGGTCCCACAAAACGTGGTGCTAACTTTCCCTTAACTCCAAAATGCTTAACTCCTCGAAGTGGGGATACACGAAGATAAAATCTCTCTTCGACTTTGTAAACTGTCTCCTTATGTTTAGAATCTGCATAGCTCTTCTGCCTAGATTGGGCTACCTTGAGTCTATCGCGAATCAGTTTAACCTTATCTTCAGACTCTTTAATCAAATCCGGTCCAAACAACTGACGGTCTCCAACTTCATCCCACAACAACGGTGTTCTGCACCTCCTTCCGTACAAAGCTTCGAAAGGGGCCATCTTGAAACTGGCTTGATAGCTGTTGTTATAAGAGAACTCTGTATATGGCAAATTGTCGTCCCAACTAGATCCATAATCTAGCGCACAAGCTCTCAACATGTCCTCCAGAATCTAATTGACTCTCTCAGTCTGTCCATCTGTCTGTGGATGAAAGGCTATACTGAACTCTAGACTGGTACCCAAAGTTTCATGCAACTGATTCCAGAACTTTGAGGTAAACTGGGTTCCTCTATCTGATACAATGGTCCTCGGAACTCCATGCAGACATACAATCCTGGTCATGTATATCTTTTCCAACTTAGCACTGGTATAAGTGGTCTTCACTGGGATGAAATGAGCTACCTTAGTCAAATGATCGACTACAACCCATATCGGGTCATAGCCGGAGTGAGTCCTGGGTAATCCTGTGATAAAATCCATGCCTAGCTTATCCCACTTCCATTTGGGTATCGGCAATGGTTGTAGTAATCCTGCTGGCTTCTGATGCTCTGCCTTTACTCTCTGACATACATCACAAACTGCTACATACTCCACAATATCCTTCTTCATTCCGGTCCACCAGAAACTATCCTTCAAATCCAGGTACATCTTGGTATTTCCTGGGTGAATCGAATACGGCGAGTCATGGGCCTCTTGCAGAATCAACTTCCTGATCTCCGGATCATTAGGCACATATACACGGTCCTCAAACCATAAGGTATCGTGCTCATCCTCACGAAATCCCTTAGCTTTTCCTTTGCTCATCCTTTCCTTTATCTCGGCAATCTCCTTGTCCGCGTTTTGAGCTTCTCTGATCTTATACATCAAGGTAGACTGAATCTCCAATGCTGCTAGATGGCCTCTCGGAACTATCTCCAAAAATAGCTCGCGAAGATCCTCCGCTAACTCCTTGGATAACTCTCGGGTCATGAGTGTGTTGACATGGCTCTTACGACTCAACGCATTGGCTACTACGTTAGCCTTTCCAGGATGATAATGCAATCTCAAAACATAATCCTTGATGAGATCCGACCATCTCCTTTGCCCGAGATTCAATTCCTTCTACGTGAAAATATACTTCAAACTCTTGTGGTCCGTGTACACCTCACAATGGTTTCCGATGAGAAAGTGTCTCCATCTCTTCAAAGCATGCACTACGGCTGCTAACTCCAGATCAAGTGTAGCATAATTCAGCTCATGGCGTTTAAGCTATCGTGAGGCATAAGAAACAACTCTTTCCTCCTGCATAAGCACTGCTCCAAGTCCTCGATGAGAAGTGTCACAATATACTTCATAATCCTTGTGCTGATCTGGCAGAATCAACACTGGTGATGTAACCAAACGTTTCTTCAACTCCTAGAAACTGGCCTCACATTCCTTAGTCCATTTGAATTTGGTGTCCTTCTTCAACAGCTCTGTCATAGGCTTTGCAATCTTCGAGAAATTCTCAATGAACCTCCGGTAGTATCCTGCGAGTCCAAGAAAACTCCTGATCTCTCCAACTGACGTGGGTGATTCCCAATTGGTCACAGTGACAACTGTCGGTGTTCTGGGAACGGGGGTATCCAGACTTGCCTGCCTGCGGCCTGCGGCATGGCTCAAGTAGTGGCCCAGTGCGGCCCATCTTCGTCAACACAAGCTCAAGACCCTCGTGAGGGGCCAAGCCTCGCGGGGCGGAAGACAGGAAGCTTCCTCAGGCGCAGCCTCGTCAGGCTATCTCGCAAGGAGGCGGAGAGATCAAGGCGGGGTATGATAACCCACAAGTGTAGGGGATTGCAACAGCTTTCGAGGGTGAAGTACAACCCAAATTTATTGATTCGACACAAGGGGAGCCAAAGAATATTCTTGAGTATTAGCAGTTGAGTTGTCAATTCAACCACACCTGGATAACTTAGTATCTGCAGCAAAGTGTTTAGTAGCAAAAGTGGTATGATAATAATGGTAACAGTAGCAACAGTAAAGATAAATGTTTTTGGGTTTTTGTAGTAGTTGTAACAGTAGCAACGGAAAAGTAAATAGGCGAAGAACAATATATGAAAAGCTCGTAGGCAATGGATCAGTGATGGATAATTATGCCGGATGCGATTCCTCATGCAATAGTTATAACATAGGGTGATATAGAACTAGCTCCAATTTATCAATGTAATGTAGGCATGTATTCCGTAAATAGTCATACATGCTTATGGAAAAGAACTTGCATGACATCTTTTGTTCTACCCTCCTGTTGCAGCGGGGTCCTAGTGGAAACTAAGGGATATTAAGGCCTCCTTTTAATAGAGAACCGGACCAAAGCATTAACACATAGTGAATACATGAACTCCTCAAACTACGGTCATCACTGAGAAGTATCCCGATTATTGTCACTTCGGGGTTGTCGGATCATAACACATAATAGGTGACTATAGACTTGCAAGATAGGATCAAGAACACACATATATTCATGAAAACATAATAGGTTCAGATCTGAAATCATGGCACTCGGGCCCTAGTGACAAGCATTAAGCATAGCAAAGTAATAGCAACATCAATCTCAGAACATAGTGGATACTAGGGATCAAACCCTAACAAAACTAACTTGATTACATGGTAAATCTCATCCAACCCATCACCGTCCAGCAAGCCTATGATGGAATTACTCATGCATGGCGGTGAGCATCATGAAATTGGTGATGGAGGATGGTTGATGATGACGACGATGACGAATCCCCCTCTCCGGAGCTCCAGATCATCCCTCCCGAGAGAGATTAGGGCTTGGCGGCGGCTCCGTGTCATAAAACACGATGAAACTTTCTCTCTGATTTTTTCTCTCCCTGAGACGGAATATATGGAGTTGGAGTTGTGGTCGGAGGAGGTCCAGGGGGCCCACGAGATAGGAGGCAGCGCCCTAGGGGGGGGGGGGCGCCCCTGTCTCGTGGACAGGCTGTGGGCCCCCTGGCATTAATTCTTTCGCCAAAAATTCTTACTAATTCCAAAAAGTGCCTCCGTGGATTTCCAGGACATTCCGAGAACTTTTCTTTTCTACACATAAAACAACATCATGGCAGTTCTGCTGAAAACAACGTCAGTCCGGGTTAGTTTCATTCAAATCATGCAAGTTAGAGTCCAAAACAAGGGCAAAAGTGTTTGGAAAAGTAGATACGTTGGAGACGTATCAACTCCCCCAAGCTTAAACCTTTGCTTGTCCTCAAGCAAGTCAGTTGATAAACTAAAAGTGATAAAGAAATTTTTTTACAAACTCTGTTTGCTCTTGTTGTTGTAAACATGAAAAGCCAGCATTCAAGTTTAAGAAAATATTATGAACTAACCATACTCACAATAGCACTTAGCTCTCACAATCACTCATATCAATAGCATAATCCGCTAGCGAGCCATAATAATAAAACTTGGATGACAACACTTTCTCAAAATAATTATAACATGATATAACAAAATGGTATCTCGCTAGCCCTTTCTGAGACCGCAAAACATAAATGCAGAGCACCTTTAAAGATCAAGGGCTGTCTAAACATTGTAATTCATGGTAAAAGAGATCCAGTCAAGTCATACCCAATATAAACTGATACGTCTCCAACGTATCTATAATTTTTGATTGCTCCATGCTACTTTATCTACTATTTTGGACTATTTTGGGCATTATTTTCCACTTTTATATTATTTTTGGGACTAACCTATTAACCGGAGGCCCAGCCCAGAATTGCTGTTTTTTGCCTATTTCAGTGTTTCGAAGAAACGGAATATCAAACGGAGTCCAAACGGAATGAAACCTTAGGGAACATGATTTTCTCACCGAACGTGATCTAGGAGACTTGGACCCTGCTCCAAGGAACAAAAGAGGCGGTCACGAGGGTGGAGGGCGCGCCCCCTGGGCGCGCCCCCCTACCTCGTGGGCCCCCTGTTGCTCCACCGACGTACTCCTTCCTCCTATATATACCTACGTACCCCCGACAGATCAAAGACGGAGCCAAAAACCTAATTTCACCGCCGCAACTTTCTGTATCCACGAGATCCCATCTTGGGGCCTGTTCCGGAGCTCCGCCGGAGGGGGCATCTACATCGGAGGGCTTCTACATCAACACCATAGCCTCTCTGATGAAGTGTGAGTAGTTTACTTCAGACCTTCGGGTCCATAGCTAGTAGCTAGATGGCTTCTTCTCTCTTTTTGGATCTCAATACAATGTTCTCCCCCTCTCTTGTGGAGAACTATTCGATGTAATCTTCTTTTTGTGGCGTGTTTGTTGAGATCGATGAATTGTGGGTTTATGATCCAGTATTATCTATGGAAAATATTTGAATCTTCTCTAAATTCTTTTATGTATGATTGAGTTATCTTTGCAAGTCTCTTCGGATTATCCGTTTGGTTTGGCCAACTAGATTGGTAGTTCTTGCAATGGGAGAAGTGCTTAGCTTTGGGTTCAATCTTGCGGTGTCCTTACCCAGTGACAGAAAGGGTTGCATGGCACGTATTGTATTGTTGCCATCGAGGATAACAAGATGGTTTTTTTATCATATTGCATGAATTTATCCCTCTACATCATGTCATCTTGCTTAAGGTGTTACTCTGTTTTTAACTTAATACTCTAGATGCATGCTGGATAGCGGTCGATGAGTGGAGTAATAGTAGTAGATGCAGAATCGTTTCGATCTACTTGTCTCGGACGTGATGCCTATATACATGATCATTGCCTAGATATACTCATAACTATGCTCAGTTCTGTCAATTGCTCAACAGTAATTTGTTCACCCACCATAGAATATTTATGCTCTTGAGAGATGCCACTAGTGAAACCTAAGGCCCCCGGGTCTATTCTCATCATATCAATCTCTATCGCTTTATTTACTTGCTTTGTTTTTTACTTTTCCTTTTACTTTTCACTTTGCATCTATCTATCAAAAATACCAAAAATATTATTTATCATCTCTATTAGATCTCAACCTCGTAAGTGACCGTGAAGGGATTGACAACCCCTAATCGTGTTGGTTGCGACTAGCTATCGTTTTGTGTAGGTACGAGGGACTTGTGCGTGGTCTCCTACTGGATTGATACCTTGGTTCTCAAAAACTGAGGGAAATACTTACACTACTTTACTACATCATCCTCTCCTCTTTGGGGAAATCCGACGCAGTGCTCAAGAGGTAGCAAGAGGAATTTCTAGCGCCGTTGCCGGGGAGGCTCACGCAAGCAAGTCAACCATACCAAGTACCCATCACAATCCCTATCTCTCGCATTACATTATTTGCCTCTCGTTTTCCTCTCCCCCACTTCACCCTTGCCGTTTTATTCGCCCTCTCTTTTTCGTTCACCTTCTTCCCGTATGTATCTTTGTTTGTGTTTCCTTGTGCCTTCTATATGCTTGCATCTTTGCTTGCTAAAAATCTATTGATATGGATCCACTTAAAGTGTTCTAGTTGGATCATCTTCGATCCTTATGTGCTCGTGCTGAAACCCCAACTAGCCTAGTTGATGGGAAATCTTTAGATGAGCATGCTCATTTTCTGCGTCATCGTTTATCTGAAAAGGGGAGACTCTTACGGTATCATATAAATAGTTTGCTATGCTATGCTTGGAATCTTTGTGATATGTGTGATTTTACTTGTTGCTCTAAGAACCCTAAAAAACACCTTCCCTACCTATGTGAGTTCAATGATAATGAAATCTTATCTTCCTATGCAAAGGGTGTTTATAGTTACTATGATATCGAACAAATTGAAGAATTTGTCTTTTTTAAGGGTGCTCATGAAGTTGCTTCTTTGATTGAAAAGTATGATTTTACTCTCAACAAATCTGAAAATTCCGTCATACTTAAATATTGCAATGAAAACCTTGCTCATAATGTCTATGTCCAAGTATTTATTGAAAGAATGACCATTGCTTTGGAAGAAAATAATGATATGCATGAATCTATAGATAATGATGATTCCGATGATTTGATTGAAATATCCCTTGATGAACATGATGCTTGCTATTCTTGTGGCCATGAAGCCAATATTTATGAAGACGAATTTGCTATAGTTCCTTATGTTAAAAATGAGATTGTTGCTATTGCACCCATGCTTGATAGCTCCCTCAACGGAAAGCATGATTTAAATGGTTTTACTATAAATTCTCTTGATGTCAATTGTGCTAATAATATGCAAAACCCTAAGCTTGGGGATGCTAGTTTTGCAATGTCTACTACTTGTTGCAATGATCATGATTGGGGTGATTCTTCTTATGATCTTGAAAATTTATTTAATCCCCATGATGAATATGAGATTGATAATATTGTTTGCAATAATATTGAAAGTGGGTTTGGAAGAGTGTCAACTCTAGATCCCACATATTTGGAGAATATTCAATCTTATGAAATTTTTGATAAAAGTGGGTTTGGAGAGGTCATGACTTTAGTTAATGTTAATCCCACTATTTCGGAAGAGTGTCAACTTTGCACGCATGTGGACCATGTTGAAAATATTTTATGTGATAGCTATTTTGTTGAATTTGCCTATGATCCCACATGTAATTATTATGAGAGAGGAAAATATGGTCATAGAAATTTTCATGATAATAAATTACCTCTCGTTATGTTGAGATTGCTATTGTTTCTTTCCGCCTCCTTGCATATGCTAGTTTTTGCTTGCCTTGATAATTTGTTTGCCTATAAAATGCCTATGCATAGGAAGTATGTTAGACTTAGATGTGTTTATCACGTGTTTTATGATGCTCTCTTTGTGCTTCAATTCTTGTCTTTCTTGTGAGTATCATTGAAATATTTATGCCTAGCTAGGGGCGTTAAACGATAGCGCTTGTTGGGAGGCAACCCAATTTTATTTTTTATTTTTTGTTTTTGCTTAGGAATAAATAATCCATCTAGCCTCTGTTTGGATGTACTTTTACGTTTTAATTAGTGTTTGTGCCAAGTAGAACCTATAGGATAACCTACGATGATAGTTGATTTGATTCTGCTGAAAAACAGAAACTTTGCACACACGAATATAATTTTGTTAAATCACAGGAATGTGATTTTGCATTGATTCTTTTTGATGCTGTTCAATAAACAAATTGTCCAGGACTTCCTATTTTTGAAAATTTTTAGAGTTCTAGAAGTTTGCGTTAGTTACAGATTGCTACAGACTGTTCTGTTTCTGACAGATTCTGTTTTTGCGTGTGTTGTTTGCTTATTTTGACGAATCTATGGCTAGTAAAATAGTTTATAATCCATAGAGAAGTTGGAATACAGTAGGTTTAACACCAATATAAATAAAGAATGAGTTCATTACAGTACCTTGAAGTAGTGTTTTGTTTTCTTTCTCTAACGGAGCTCACGAGATTTATGTTGAGTTTTGTGTTGTGAAGTTTTCAAGTTTTGGGTGAATTCTTTTGATGGATTATGGAACAAGGAGTGGCAAGAGCCTAAGCTTGGGGATGCCCATGGCACCCCCAAGATAATCCAAGGACACCAAAAAGTCAAAGCTTGGGGATGCCCCGGAAGGCATCCCCTCTTTCGTCCACTTCCATCGGTAATTTACTTGGAGCTATATTTTTATTCACCACATGATATGTGTTTTACTTGGAGCGTCTTGTATTATTTGTGTCTTTGCTTGTTAGTCTACCACAATCATCCTTGCTGTACACACCTTTTGAGAGAGCCATACATGATTTGGAATTTGTTAGAATACTCTATGTGCTTCACTTATATCTTTTGAGCTTGATAGTTTTGCTCATAGTGCTTCACTTATATCTTTTGAGCTTGATAATTTTTGCTCTAGTGCTTCTCTTATATCTTTTAGAGCACGGTGGTGGATTTGTTTTAAAGAAACTATTGATCTCTCATGCTTCACTTAGATTATTTTGAGACTCATTAATAGCATGGTAGTTTGCTTAATGTTAATATACTTAGTGTTCAAGATATGTGAAACTTTCTTTTGAGTAAACTGAATACTAAGATAAGTTTGATGCTTGATAATTGTTTTGAGATATGGAGGTGATAATATCAAAGTCGTGCTAGTTGGGTGAATGTGAATTTGAGAAATGCTTGTGTTGAAGTTTGTAAGTCCCGTAGCATGCACGTATGGTTAAAGTTGTGTAACAAATTTGAAACATGAAGTGTACCTGGCTTGTGCATCCTTATAAGTGGCGGTCGGGGATGAGCGATGGTCTTTTCCTACCAATCTATCCCCCTAGGAGCATGCGCGTAGTACTTGATTTTTGATGGCTTCTAAATTTTTGCAATAAGTATATGAGTTCTTTTGACTAATGTTGAGTCCATCGATTATACACACTCTCACCTTTCCGCCTTTGCTAGCCTCTTCGGTACCGTGCATTGCCCTTTCTCACCTTGAGAGTTGGTGCAAACTTCGCCGGTGCATCCAAACCCCGTGATACTATACACTCTATCACACATAAACCTCCTTGTATCTTCCTCAAAACAGCCACCATACCTACCTATTATGGCATTTCCATAGCCATTCCGAGATATATTGCCATGCAACTTTCCACCGTTCCGTTCATCATCATCATGACATACATTACTTTTGTCATATTGCCATTGCATGATCATGTAGTTGACATCGTATTTGTGGCAAAGCCACCATGCATTATTTTTCATACATGTCACTCTTGATTCATTGCACCATCCCGGTACACCGCCGGAGGCATTCATATAGAGTCATATCTTGTTCTAAGTTTCGAGTTGTAATCCTTATGTTGTAATCAATAGAAGTGTGATGATTTTCATTGTTAGAGCATTGCCCAAAAATAAAAAAAAAGAGAAAAAAAAGAGAAAGGCCAAAAGAAAAAAAAGGAAAGGCCCAAAAAAAGAGAGAAAAGAAAAAAAAGGAAAAAAAGAAAAGAAAAAAGGGGCAATGCTATTATCTCTTTTTCCACACTTGTGCTTCAAAGTAGCACCTTGTTCCTCATGTAGTGAGTCTCATATATTGTGCTTCAAAGTAGCATCTTATTCTTCATGTAGTGAGTCTCATAAGTTGTCTTTTTATACTAGTGGGATTTTTTCATTATAGAACTTGGCTTGTATATTCCTACGATGGGCTTCCTCAAATTCCCTAGGTCTTCATGAGCAAGCAAGTTGGATGCACACCCACTAGTTTTCTTTTGTTGAGCTGAAAGTGCGTTATATCGACTAGAGGGGGGGGGGTGAATAGGCGATTTTTATGAATTCTTCACTGAGGAATTTGCCGGTGAGGAAATTCCTTAGCGAAGAACTATTAGCAGCGGAATAAGTACTCAATTGTAAGCATAACAGAATACAAGCATGGTCATCATGATGAAATGAAGACAAGCACAGAGTACAGAAAGCGTAATCACAGGATAACACAAGATGAAGACAAACAAACTGAAGAAAATGAACTGAGGAAATTGAGAAAGTCTTCAGTCAAAGTCTTCAAACACAGATATGAACAAACACTCAACATAGTAATGAGGAAATGAAAGGGTTGAGGAAATAGAACCAGTTAGGTTGGTGAAGACAATGATTTGGTAGACCAGTTCCAACTGCTGTCTCAGTTGTACGTCTGGTTGGAGCGGCTGAGTATTTAAACTCGAGGACACACAGTCCCGGACACCCAGTCGCTGAGCACGCAGCTCAGGACACCCAGTCCTCACCATATTCTCCTTGAACTAAGGTCACACAGACCTCGTCCAATCACTCGTGGTAAGTCTTCAGGCGACTTCCAAACCTTCACAGACTTGGTCACTCGGCGATCCACAATTCCTCTTGGATGCTCTAGACCATGACGCCTAACCGTCTGGAAGAAGCACAGTCTTCAAAGGTAACAAGCGTCGGATCCATGCAGGATCAATTTCTTCAGTGATGCTCAATCACTTTGGGTTTGTAGGGGTTTGGTTTTGGGTTTTCCTCACTTGATGATTTTCGCTCAAAGTCCTTGGAGGATGGGTTGCTCTCAAATGACAAGTGTCAAGTTCTCTCGGAGCAGCCAACCAGCTAGTGGTTGTAGGGGGCGGCTATTTATAGCCTAGGGAGCAGCCCGACATGATAAGACATAAATGCCCTTCAATGATATGACCGTTAGGTGGATAAGATATTTTATGACAGCTGGCGTGCAGCACAGCAACGGTCGGAAATTTGACTCTCAAATTCCTCAGGTCTATCATGTTCCTCACTGTGTAGGCAATTCGCACTGGCGAATTCCTAACTCCCCAAAGAAAGGAACCGATAGTGGGACTATTTTCTCTGGAAGATGTTTCTTACGTTAAAAAGTAATATAACATATCTCTCCGCGTACCTTTGTTTATAAAACCGTATGGCAGGATTGCCTTGTTTGTCATAAAACTTTGCCCTCATAAAGGCTTCATAAAGTAGGACAAACACTCCTCAGCTTCTGGCCAAGGAGGTGGAAGCCAATGGTCGGTCAACAAAGTTTTTTACAATGCGGATCTGAGCATTAATGATGTAAAGTACTTGGATACATAGAATCATTACACATAATTTGTGATTTTACTACGGATATCGATCCTTAATTCGGCCACCCGTGCCCACATTAAGGCTTGGGGGCTACTGGGCTTCGTGCTTATCATTTACAAATATTAAAGGGGTACATCGATCCCCTGATCTGGTGTTACCACCCGACCAGTGGCTCGGGGGCTACTGCATTGACAATCCAATGCAGAAAATTTGAAGTGCAATATAGTTTTCGAGGAGATTATTATCCTCAGTTTGGTCGGCCGCACCCAACCTGAGTCTCGAGGACTTCGCACATCACGTTTTTATTCCTAAGTATGCTGCTGAGTTGGGAATTGATACTCAGGCTGATTTTACGCATCGACCTGAGTCTCAGGGCTACTAGGGTCAGCGGTTTGATTTTTTCCTTCAGGTGCATCCCGGATATTAGGCCAATACGCACCTCGAGGGTTACTGATATACATATACTGGCTATACATCTCGTCAGAGATTACATGGCATAATTCGGAATTAAATTCATAAAAATAAGCCCGTGGCCAAGGTGGTGCACCACCCCAGAAGCAGTCCGGCATAAAGCTCGGGCGCTAGTGGCTGGCTCCATAGAGGGCATTTCCGATATTAAGCTTAGCTAAACTCTTTCAACTTTTTTGAACCAAGGTGATCTATGACACCTCGGATATAATCTTGCGTTGGAGCTCGGATATAGTCTAGCGTTGAAGCTTGGACACAGTCCGGCGTTGGAGCTCGGATACATTTTGACGTTGGAGCTCAGAAGTAGTCCGACGTTGGTGCTCGGCTGCAAAAGACACCTCGAATACAGTTCGGCGTTGGAGCTCGGACGCAAGAGGACACTGCCGCCTGGGAACAACTTCAAACCCGAGGTGTGGCATTAAAATAACAAGGCATTGATAAAGGCCGAGGACTTAAAGGGGCTCCTCGTATACCCGACGTGTAAACTCTTCGGATTTACTTCGGCGATTCTCAAGATAAAAAATGAGCAGATTTGTTGAACCACTTTTCAAGACCGACGACCGAAGATGAAGAACAGTGCGGAAGAATCGAGGAGCGTCCGCAACTTGAAGACCGGTTCAGGGGGCTACTGACGGTGTCCTGGACTAGGGGGTACTCACCACGTCATCCCCCAATCAGTTAGATTGGGCCGAGGACCCCCATGGCCGTATACTCATGGGCCAGTTCGGACAACCGAAGTATACACAAGGAAGATTCTACAAGACTTGGTGATCAAGACAAGGACTCCTCCCCACCGGCGTATTCGGCTAGGACTCTTGTTATCCTAGGCCTCTGGTACATTATATAAACCAAGGCCAGGCTAGTCGATAGATTATTATGACATTACTCATCATACCATAGGCTAGCTTCTAGGGTTTAGCCTCTACGATCTCGTGGTAGATCAACTCTTGTAATACTCGTATCATCAAGATCAATCAAGCAGGAAGTAGGGTATTAACTCCATCGAGAGGGCCCGAACCTGGGTAAAACATCGTGTCCCCAGTCTCCTGTTACCATTAGCCTTAGACGCACAGTTCGGGACCCCCTACCCAAGATCCGCCGGTTTTGACACCGACACGGGGCAGCGGGGACGGGAGGCGGCGCGGCGGCGGTGGCGGCAGCGGATCCGGCGGCGGCGGCGGGCGCGACTTAGGGTTAGGGTTTGGGGCGCGGGTGGGCTACGGTGGGCTGGGGCGGCGGCTTATAAGAGGGGGCTGGCTGGGGAGTCCTGGCCGGTTACGGCCCGGAGTCGGTTCGTTTTTTTATTTTTAAATAATTCTGCATAGAAAAATAAATAAAACAAATACTAAACGGACTTCAAAAATCCTGAAATAAATTTTCCCCGTCCTCTAAAAATAAGACGGACCGAGTGAACATTTATTTGGGCCTCTGATGGAATTTAGAAAAATGCATATTTTTCATAATTCAAATAAAATAGCGATAAAACTCCGAAATAAAATCTTATTTGATTTTAATATTAAATCTCCAATATTTCTTTATTTTGGGAAAGTCATTTTATTCCCTGTCTTTTATTTTTATAAAAAATATTAGAAGAGAAAATAATTAAAATCAAACGATCCTCTTTTCAAAATTTGAGAAAAAACCCAAATATGAAAATAACGAAATCCCCAACTCTCTCCTCGGGTCCTTGAGTTGCGTAGAATTTCGAGGATCAACCAAAAAATGCAATAAAGTATGATATGCAATGATGATCTAATATATAACATGCCAAATTGAAAATTTGGGATGTTACAAACCTACCCCCTTAAGATGAATCTCGCCCTCGAGATTCGGGTTGGCTAGAAAATAGGTGAGGGTGATCCTTCCGTAGGTCTTCCTCTCGCTCCCAGGTGGCTTCTTCTTCGGTATGGTGGCTCCACTGAACTTTGCAGAACTTGATAACCTTGTTGCGTGTAACTCGGCTGGCAAACTCGAGAATCTTCACTGGTTTCTCCTCATAGGTCAAATCACTATCCAATTGAATCACCTCCAGTGGCACTGTATCTCTTAGAGGAATATCAACCATCTCCGCGTGGCACTTCTTCAACTGAGAAACGTGGAACACATCATGAACTCCTGACAATCCTTCGGGCAACTCCAACTTGTAAGCAACTTCTTCCATACGCTCCAAAACTTTGTATGGTCCCACAAAACGTGGTGCTAACTTTCCCTTAACTCCAAAATGCTTAACTCCTCGAAGTGGGGATACACGAAGATAAAATCTCTCTTCGACTTTGTAAACTGTCTCCTTATGTTTAGAATCTGCATAGCTCTTCTGCCTAGATTGGGCTACCTTGAGTCTATCGCGAATCAGTTTAACCTTATCTTCAGACTCTTTAATCAAATCCGGTCCAAACAACTGACGGTCTCCAACTTCATCCCACAACAACGGTGTTCTGCACCTCCTTCCGTACAAAGCTTTGAAAGGGGCCATCTTGAAACTGGCTTGATAGCTGTTGTTATAAGAGAACTCTGTATATGGCAAATTGTCGTCCCAACTAGATCCATAATCTAGCGCACAAGCTCTCAACATGTCCTCCAGAATCTAATTGACTCTCTTAGTCTGTCCATCTGTCTGTGGATGAAAGGCTATACTGAACTCTAGCCTGGTACCCAAAGTTTCATGCAACTGATTCCAGAACTTTGAGGTAAACTGGGTTCCTCTATCTGATACAATGGTCCTCGGAACTCCATGCAGACATACAATCCTGGTCATGTATATCTTTTCCAACTTAGCACTGGTATAAGTGGTCTTCACTGGGATGAAATGAGCTATCTTCGTCAAATGATCGACTACAACCCATATCGGGTCATAGCCTGAGCGAGTCCTGGGTAATCCTGTGATAAAATCCATGCCTAGCTTATCCCACTTCCATTTGGGTATTGGCAATGGTTGTAGTAATCCTGCTGGCTTCTGATGCTCTGCCTTTACTATCTGACATACATCACAAACTGCTACATACTCCGCAATATCCTTCTTCATTCCGGTCCACCAGAAACTATCCTTTAAATCCAGGTACATCTTGGTATTTCCTGGGTGAATCGAATACGGCGAGTCATGGGCCTCTTGCAGAATCAACTTCCTGATCTCCGGATCATTAGGCACATATCACGGTCCTCAAACCATAAGGTATCATGCTCATCCTCACGAAATCCCTTAGCTTTTCCTTTGCTCATCCTTTCCTTTATCTTGGCAATCTCCTTGTCCGTGTTTTGAGCTTCTCTGATCTTATACATCAAGGTAGACTGAATCTCCAATGCTGCTACATGGCCTCTCGGAACTATCTCCAAAAATAGCTCGCGAAGATCCTCCACTGACTCCTTGGGTAACTCTCGGGTCATGAGTGTGTTGACATGGCTCTTACGACTCAACGCATCGGCTACTACGTTAGCCTTTCCAGGATGATAATGCAATCTCATAACATAATCCTTGATGAGATCCAACCATCTCCTTTGTCCGAGATTCAATTCCTTCTACGTGAAAATATACTTCAAACTCTTGTGGTCCGTGTACACCTCACAATGGTTTCTGATGAGAAAGTGTCTCCATCTCTTCAAAGCATGCACTACGGCTGCTAACTCCAGATCAAGTGTAGCATAATTCAGCTCATGGCGTTTAAGCTATCGTGAGGCATAAGAAACAACTCTTTCCTCCTGCATAAGCACTGCTCCAAGTCCTCGACGAGAAGTGTCACAATATACTTCATAATCCTTGTGCTGATCTGGCAGAATCAACACTGGTGATGTAACCAAACGTTTCTTCAACTCCTAGAAACTGGCCTCACATTCCTTAGTCCATTCGAATTTGGTGTCCTTCTTCAACAACTCTGTCATAGGCTTTGCAATCTTCAAGAAATTCTCAATGAACCTCCGGTAGTATCCTGTGAGTCCAAGAAAACTCCTGATCTCTCCAACTGACGTGGGTGATTCCCAATTGGTCACAGTGACAACTGTCGGTGTTCTGGGAATGGGGGTATCCAGACTTGCCTGCCTGCGGCCTGCGGCGTGGCTCAAGTAGTGGCCCAGTGCGGCCCATCTTCGTCAACACAAGCTCAAGACCCTCGCGAGGGGCCAAGCCTCGCGGGGCGGAAGACAGGAAGCTTCCTCAGGCGCAGCCTCGTCAGGCTATCTCGCAAGGAGGCGGAGAGATCAAGGCGGGGTATGATAACCCACAAGTGTAGGGGATTGCAACAGCTTTCGAGGGTGAAGTACAACCCAAATTTATTGATTCGACACAAGGGGAGCCAAAGAATATTCTTGAGTATTAGCAGTTGAGTTGTCAATTCAACCACACCTGGATAACTTAGTATCTGCAGCAAAGTGTTTAGTAGCAAAAGTGGTATGATAATAATGGTAACAGTAGCAACAGTAAAGATAAATGTTTTTGGGTTTTTGTAGTAGTTGTAACAGTAGCAACGGAAAAGTAAATAGGCGAAGAACAATATATGAAAAGCTCGTAGGCAATGGATCAGTGATGGATAATTATGCCGGATGCGATTCCTCATGCAATAGTTATAACATAGGGTGATATAGAACTAGCTCCAATTTATCAATGTAATGTAGGCATGTATTCCGTAAATAGTCATACGTGCTTATGGAAAAGAACTTGCATGACATCTTTTGTTCTACCCTCCCGTTGCAGCGGGGTCCTAGTGGAAACTAAGGGATATTAAGGCCTCCTTTTAATAGAGAACCGGACCAAAGCATTAACACATAGTGAATACATGAACTCCTCAAACTACGGTCATCACTGAGAAGTATCCTGATTATTGTCACTTCGGGGTTGTCGGATCATAACACATAATAGGTGACTATAGACTTGCAAGATAGGATCAAGAACACACATATATTCATGAAAACATAATAGGTTCAGATCTGAAATCATGGCACTCGGGCCCTAGTGACAAGCATTAAGCATAGCAAAGTCATAGCAACATCAATCTCAGAACATAGTGGATACTAGGGATCAAACCCTAACAAAACTAACTTGATTACATGGTAAATCTCATCCAACCCATCACCGCCCAGCAAGCCTATGATGGAATTACTCACGCATGGCGGTGAGCATCATGAAATTGGTGATGGAGGATGGTTGATGATGACGACGACGACGAATCCCCCTCTCCGGAGCTCCAGATCATCCCTCCCGAGAGAGATTAGGGCTTGGCGGCGGCTCCGTGTCATAAAACGCGATGAAACTTTCTCTCTGATTTTTTCTCTCCCTGAGACGGAATATATGGAGTTGGAGTTGTGGTCGGAGGAGGTCCAGGGGGCCCACGAGATAGGAGGCAGCGCCCTAGGGGGGGCGCCCCTGTCTCGTGGACAGGCTGTGGGCCCCCTGGCATTAATTCTTTCACCAAAAATTCTTACTAATTCCAAAAAGTGCCTCCGTGGATTTCTAGGACATTCCGAGAACTTTTCTTTTCTACACATAAAACAACATCATGGCAGTTCTGCTGAAAACAACGTCAGTCCGGGTTAGTTTCATTCAAATCATGCAAGTTAGAGTCCAAAACAAGGGCAAAAGTGTTTGGAAAAGTAGATACGCTGGAGACGTATCAACTCCCCCAAGCTTAAACCTTTGCTTGTCCTCAAGCAAGTCAGTTGATAAACTAAAAGTGATAAAGAAAATTTTTTACAAACTCTGTTTGCTCTTGTTGTTGTAAACATGAAAAGCCAGCATTCAAGTTTAAGAAAATATTATGAACTAACCATACTCACAATAACACTTAGCTCTCACAATCACTCATATCAATAGCATAATCCGCTAGCGAGCCATAATAATAAAACTCGGATGACAACACTTTCTCAAAATAATTATAACATGATATAACAAAATGGTATCTCGCTAGCCCTTTCTGAGACCGCAAAACATAAATGCAGAGCACCTTTAAAGATCAAGGGCTGTCTAAACATTGTAATTCATGGTAAAAGAGATCCAGTCAAGTCATACCCAATATAAATTGATACGTCTCCAACGTATCTATAATTTTTGATTGCTCCATGCTACTTTATCTACTATTTTGGACTATTTTGGGCATTATTTTCCACTTTTATATTATTTTTGGGACTAACCTATTAACCGGAGGCCCAGCCCAGAATTGCTGTTTTTTTTTCTATTTCAGTGTTTCGAAGAAACGGAATATCAAACGGAGTCCAAACGGAATGAAACCTTAGGGAACATGATTTTCTCACCGAACGTGATCTAGGAGACTTGGACCCTGCTCCAAGGAACAAAAGAGGCGGTCACGAGGGTGGAGGGCGCGCCCCCCTGGGCGCGCTCCCCTACCTCGTGGGCCCCCTGTTGCTCCACCGACGTACTCCTTCCTCCTATATATACCTACATACCCCCGACAGATCAAAGACGGAGCCAAAAACCTAATTCCACCGCCGCTACTTTCTGTATCCACGAGATCCCATCTTGGGGCCTGTTCCGGAGCTCCGCCGGAGGGGGCATCTACATCGGAGGGCTTCTACATCAACACCATAGCCTCTCTGATGAAGTGTGAGTAGTTTACTTCAGACCTTCGGGTCCATAGCTAGTAGCTAGATGGCTTCTTCTCTCTTTTTGGATCTCAATACAATGTTCTCCCCCTCTCTTGTGGAGAACTATTCGATGTAATCTTCTTTTTGTGGCGTGTTTGTTGAGACCGATGAATTGTGGGTTTATGATCCAGTATTATCTATGGAAAATATTTGAATCTTCTCTGAATTCTTTTATGTATGATTGAGTTATCTTTGCAAGTCTCTTCGGATTATCCGTTTGGTTTGGCCAACAGGATTGGTAGTTCTTGCAATGGGAGAAGTGCTTAGCTTTGGGTTCAATCTTGCGGTGTCCTTACCCAGTGACAGAAAGGGTTGCATGGCACGTATTGTATTGTTGCCATCGAGGATAACAAGATGTTTTTTTTATCATATTGCATGAATTTATCCCTCTACATCATGTCATCTTGCTTAAGGTGTTACTCTGTTTTTAACTTAATACTCTAGATGCATGCTGGATAGCGGTCGATGAGTGGAGTAATAGTAGTAGATGCAGAATCGTTTCGATCTACTTGTCTCGGACGTGATGCCTATATACATGATCATTGCCTAGATATACTCATAACTATGCTCAGTTCTGTCAATTGCTCAACAGTAATTTGTTCACCCACCATAGAATATTTATGCTCTTGAGAGATGCCACTAGTGAAACCTAAGGCCCCCGGGTCTATTCTCATCATATCAATCTCTATCGCTTTATTTACTTGCTTTGTTTTTTACTTTGCCTTTTACTTTTCACTTTGCATCTATCTATCAAAAATACCAAAAATATTATTTATCATCTCTATTAGATCTCACCCTCGTAAGTGACCGTGAAGGGATTGACAACCCCTAATCGTGTTGGTTGCGACTAGCTATCGTTTTGTGTAGGTACGAGGGACTTGTGCGTGGTCTCCTACTGGATTGATACCTTGGTTCTCAAAAACTAAGGGAAATACTTACACTACTTTACTGCATCATCCTCTCCTCTTTGGGGAAATCCGACGCAGTGCTCAAGAGGTAGCAAGAGGAATTTCTAGCGCCGTTGCCGGGGAGGCTCACGCAAGCAAGTCAACCATACCAAGTACCCATCACAATCCCTATCTCTCGCATTACATTATTTGCCTCTCGTTTTCCTCTCCCCCACTTCACCCTTGCCGTTTTATTCGCCCTCTCTTTTTCGTTCGCCTTCTTCCCGTATGTATCTTTGTTTGTGTTTCCTTGTGCCTTCTATATGCTTGCATATTTGCTTGCTAAAAATCTATTGATATGGATCCACTTAAAGTGTTCTAGTTGGATCATCTTCGATCCTTATGTGCTCGTGCTGAAACCCCAACTAGCCTAGTTGATGGGAAATCTTTAGATGAGCATGCTCATTTTCTGCATCATCGTTTATCTGAAAAGGGGAGACTCTTACGGTATCATATAAATAGTTTGCTATGCTATGCTTGGAATCTTTGTGATATGTGTGATTTTACTTGTTGCTCTAAGAACCCTAAAAAACACCTTCCCTACCTATGTGAGTTCAATGATAATGAAATCTTATCTTCCTATGCAAAGGGTGTTTATAGTTACTATGATATCGAACAAATTGAAGAATTTGTCTTTTTTAAGGGTGCTCATGAAGTTGCTTCTTTGATTGAAAAGTATGATTTTACTCTCAACAAATCTGAAAATTCCGTCATACTTAAATATTGCAATGAAAACCTTGCTCATAATGTCTATGTCCAAGTATTTATTGAAAGAATGACCGTTGCTTTGGAAGAAAATAATGATATGCATGAATCTATAGATAATGATGATTCCGATGATTTGATTGAAATATCCCTTGATGAACATGATGCTTGCTATTCTTGTGGCCATGAAGCCAATATTTATGAGGACGAATTTGCTATAGTTCCTTATGTTAAAAATGAGATCGTTGCTATTGCACCCATGCTTGATAGCTCCCTCAACGGAAAGCATGATTTAAATGGTTTTACTATAAATTCTCTTGATGTCAATTGTGCTAATAATATGCAAAACCCTAAGCTTGGGGATGCTAGTTTTGCAATGTCTACTACTTGTTGCAATGATCATGATTGGGGTGATTCTTCTTATGATCTTGAAAATTTATTTAATCCCCATGATGAATATGAGATTGATAATATTGTTTGCAATAATATTGAAAGTGGGTTTGGAAGAGTGTCAACTCTAGATCCCACATATTTGGAGAATATTCAATCTTATGAAATTTTTGATAAAAGTGGGTTTGGAGAGGTCATGACTTTAGTTAATGTTAATCCCACTATTTCGGAAGAGTGTCAACTTTGCACGCATGTGGACCATGTTGAAAATATTTTATGTGATAGCTATTTTGTTGAATTTGCCTATGATCCCACATGTAATTATTATGAGAGAGGAAAATATGGTCATAGAAATTTTCATGATAATAAATTACCTCTCGTTATGTTGAGATTGCTATTGTTTCTTTCCGCCTCCTTGCATATGCTAGTTTTTGCTTGCCTTGATAATTTGTTTGCCTATAAAATGCCTATGCATAGGAAGTATATTAGACTTAGATGTGTTTATCACGTGTTTTATGATGCTCTCTTTGTGCTTCAATTCTTGTCTTTCTTGTGAGTATCATTGAAATATTTATGCCTAGCTAGGGGCGTTAAACGATAGCGCTTGTTGGGAGGCAACCCAATTTTATTTTTTATTTTTTTGTTTTTGCTTAGGAATAAATAATCCATCTAGCCTCTGTTTGGATGTGGTTTTACGTTTTAATTAGTGTTTGTGCCAAGTAGAACCTATAGGATAACCTACGATGATAGTTGATTTGATTCTGCTGAAAAACAGAAACTTTGCACGCACGAATATAATTTTGTTAAATCACAGGAATGTGATTTTGCATTGATTCTTTTTGATGCTGTTCAATAAACAAATTGTCCAGGACTTCCTATTTTTGTAAAAATTTTAGAGTTCCAGAAGTTTGCGTTAGTTACAGATTGCTACAGACTGTTCTGTTTCTGACAGATTCTGTTTTTGCGTGTGTTGTTTGCTTATTTTGACGAATCTATGGCTAGTAAAATAGTTTATAATCCATAGAGAAGTTGGAATACAGTAGGTTTAACACAAATATAAATAAATAATGAGTTCATTACAGTACCTTGAAGTAGTGTTTTGTTTTCTTTCTCTAACGGAGCTCACGAGATTTATGTTGAGTTTTGTGTTGTGAAGTTTTCAAGTTTTGGGTGAATTCTTTTGATGGATTATGGAACAAGGAGTGGCAAGAGCCTAAGCTTGGGGATGCCCATGGCACCCCCAAGATAATCCAAGGACACCAAAAAGTCAAAGCTTGGGGATGCCCCGGAAGGCATCCCCTCTTTCGTCCACTTCCATCGGTAATTTACTTGGAGCTATATTTTTATTCACCACATGATATGTGTTTTACTTGGAGCGTCTTGTATTATTTGTGTCTTTGCTTGTTAGTCTACCACAATCATCCTTGCTGTACACACCTTTTGAGAGAGCCATACATGATTTGGAATTTGTTAGAATACTCTATGTGCTTCACTTATATCTTTTGAGCTTGATAGTTTTGCTCATAGTGCTTCACTTATATCTTTTGAGCTTGATAATTTTTGCTCTAGTGCTTCTCGTATATCTTTTAGAGCATGGTGGTGGATTTGTTTTAAAGAAACTATTGATCTCTCATGCTTCACTTAGATTATTTTGAGACTCATTAATAGCATGGTAGTTTGCTTAATGTTAATATACTTAGTGTTCAAGATATGTGAAACTTTCTTTTGAGTAAATTGAATACTAAGATAAGTTTGATGCTTGATAATTGTTTTGAGATATGGAGGTGATAATATCAAAGTCGTGCTAGTTGGGTGATTGTGAATTTGAGAAATGCTTGTGTTGAAGTTTGTAAGTCCCGTAGCATGCACGTATGGTTAAAGTTGTGTAACAAATTTGAAACATGAAGTGTACCTGGCTTGTGCATCCTTATAAGTGGCGGTCGGGGATGAGCGATGGTCTTTTCCTACCAATCTATCCCCCTAGGAGCATGCGCGTAGTACTTGATTTTTGATGGCTTCTAAATTTTTGCAATAAGTATATGAGTTCTTTTGACTAATGTTGAGTCCATCGATTATACACACTCTCACCTTCCCGCCTTTGCTAGCCTCTTCGGTACCGTGCATTGCCCTTTCTCACCTTGAGAGTTGGTGCAAACTTCGCCGGTGCATCCAAACCCCGTGATACTATACACTCTATCACACATAAACCTCCTTATATCTTCCTCAAAACAGCCACCATACCTACCTATTATGGCATTTCCATAGCCATTCCGAGATATATTGCCATGCAACTTTCCACCGTTCCGTTCATCATCATCATGACATACATTACTTTTGTCATATTGCCATTGCATGATCATGTAGTTGACATCGTATTTGTGGCAAAGCCACCATGCATTATTTTTCATACATGTCACTCTTGATTCATTGCACCATCCCGGTACACCGCCGGAGGCATTCATATAGAGTCATATCTTGTTCTAAGTTTCGAGTTGTAATCCTTATGTTGTAATCGATAGAAGTGTGATGATTTTCATTGTTAGAGCATTGCCCAAAAATAAAAAAAAAGAGAAAAAAAAGAGAAAGGCCAAAAGAAAAAAAAGGAAAGGCCCAAAAAAAGAGAGAAAAGAAAAAAAAGGAAAAAAGAAAAGAAAAAAGGGGCAATGCTATTATCTCTTTTTCCACACTTGTGCTTCAAAGTAGCACCTTGTTCCTCATGTAGTGAGTCTCATATATTGTGCTTCAAAGTAGCATCTTATTCTTCATGTAGTGAGTCTCATAAGTTGTCTTTTTATACTAGTGGGATTTTTTCATTATAGAACTTGGCTTGTATATTCCTACGATGGGCTTCCTCAAATTCCCTAGGTCTTCATGAGCAAGCAAGTTGGATTCACACCCACTAGTTTTCTTTTGTTGAGCTGAAAGTGCGTTATATCGACTAGAGGGGGGGGGGGTGAATAGGCGATTTTTATGAATTCTTCACTGAGGAATTTGCCGGTGAGGAAATTCCTTAGCGAAGAACTATTAGCAGCGGAATAAGTACTCAATTGTAAGCATAACAGAATACAAGCATGGTCATCATGATGAAATGAAGACAAGCACAGAGTACAGAAAGCGTAATCACAGGATAACACAAGATGAAGACAAACAAACTGAAGAAAATGAACTGAGGAAATTGAGAAAGTCTTCAGTCAAAGTCTTCAAACACAGATATGAACAAACACTCAACATAGTAATGAGGAAATGAAAGGGTTGAGGAAATAGAACCAGTTAGGTTGGTGAAGACAATGATTTGGTAGACCAGTTCCAACTGCTGTCTCAGTTGTATGTCTGGTTGGAGCGGCTGAGTATTTAAACTCGAGGACACACAGTCCCAGACACCCAATCGCTGAGCACGCAGCTCAGGACACCCAGTCCTCACCATATTCTCCTTGAACTAAGGTCACACAGACCTCGTCCAATCACTCGTGGTAAGTCTTCAGGCGACTCCCAAACCTTCACAGACTTGGTCACTCGGCGATCCACAATTCCTCTTGGATGCTCTAGACCATGACGCCTAACCGTCTGGAAGAAGCACAGTCTTCAAAGATAACAAGCGTCGGATCCATGCAGGATCAATTTCTTCAGTGATGCTCAATCACTTTGGGTTTGTAGGGGTTTGGTTTTGGGTTTTCCTCACTTGATGATTTTCGCTCAAAGTCCTTGGAGAATGGGTTGCTCTCAAATGAGAAGTGTCAAGTTCTCTCGGAGCAGCCAACCAGCTAGTGGTTGTAGGGGGCGGCTATTTATAGCCTAGGGAGCAGCCCGACATGATAAGACATAAATGCCCTTCAATGATATGACCGTTAGGTGGATAAGATATTTTATGAGAGCTGGCGTGCAGCACAACAACGGTCGGAAATTTGACTCTCAAATTCCTCAGGGCTATCATGTTCCTCACTGTGTAGGTAATTCGCACTGGCGAATTCCTAACTCCTCAGTCAGAACAAATTCATCAGCGACCAGAAGAACTTCGTCTCTGTCACTAAAGAAAGTGACTGAACTGTATGAGATTTCCAAAGGCTTCACTCGAAGGGATTGGTAGGTGTAGGATTTTGAGTTGAGCATCACATGGAAATTTTTCCTTAGTATTTCCTCGACCCCCTTTAACAGTACGGTGTTTCCTATGACTCAAGAAAGAGAAAATGAAACTACGAAAACAAAAGTCTTCACGCTTCATGTTCCACAAATGAATACCAAGTCTTCAAGGTCACACCAATTTCTTCACTTTCAAAGTCTTCAGAAAGTCTTCAGAATATCAAAGTCTTCAGTTGAAGAACTTCATTTTTAGGGGTCGACTTTCTCTGTAAATATCAAACTCCTCATAGACTTATAGACCTGTGTACACTCACAAACGCATTAGTCCCTTAACCTATAAGTCTTCAATACACCAAAATCACTAAGGAGCACTAGATGCACTTACAATCTCCCCCTTTTTGGTGATTGATGACAACATAGGTTAAGTTTTCAACGGGGATAAACATATGAAGTGTATACACTGATATTGAGGAATTTGATTACAAGATATAGAAGAACTCCCCCTAAAGATGTGCATAGTGAGGAATTTGCTTTTGAGGCAATGCACATTTGAAGAGTTGAATCATGGAGATCTCCCCCTATATCTTGTAATTCATACACGCATTTGATATATAATATGAAGAATTTGAAATGCATGATGAAATATGGTGCTTGATGAAATTCAGCATGCGTGCGATAACTTTAATGAGGAACAAGCATGCAAAATAACGCATCAAGAGTATCAGAGCTTAGTGCGTCAAAAGTATCAGAGCACCATCGGGTTTAAGATTACAACTCGATGCAATAAAAGTTTCAGAAGAACAAGAGTTGTAACTTAACACAAATTATTGCCCATATAATAGACCCGCTTGAAGACTAACTCAGATTTCTCCCCCTTTGTCATCAAATGACCAAAAGGATTGAAACTGAGGACTAACGCCCCTGAAGAATTTCAAGTCGATGGAGGAGCGCCAGCGTTGTCGGGGTTGTTTGTTGTAGCAGGGCCTGCCGCAGTGTCGTCCAAATCTTCATACTCATCAGTGTCACGCGATGAAGAATAAGAGCTGGCCACCAGTGGAGGAATTTTGACCCTCTTGAATTTCTTCGGAGGAGGTGCAGACCAGTCAAATTCTTCCTTGAGACCCATAGTCTTCAGTTCTTCAGCGCTATAGACATGAGTGAGGACAGCCCAGGTGCGGTTGAAGGTTTCATGAAGGTAGTATTGGTTCTTCTTCACTGCATTGTGTGTTGAGGTCATATTGTGAAGAAGTGCACCAAACTGACGCTTTACCCTTTTCTTGATTGCGATCAACCTTCTGATGAAGACTGAGGAGTAAATCACGGTCAGTCATCACCCTGGGTGCTGTGGCTTGAGGATTTTGCTTGGCTGAGGTATTTGCGGCAGAGTCATGTGCGGCAGAGTCATGTGTTGAGGTCATATTGTGAAGAAGTGCACCAAACTGACGCTTTACCCATTTGTGATTGCGATCAACCTTCTGATGAAGACTGAGGAGTAACTCACGGTCAGTCATCACCCTGGGTGCTGTGGCTTGAGGATTTTGCTTGGCTGAGGTATTTGCGGCAGAGTCATGTGTGGCAGAATCGTCATTGGTAGAGTAAGATGCAGCCTTGCGAAATTGACCATCCAATGGACGAGTGCCTTCATCGATCACAGCAGCGGCCTTGCCTTTATCATCAGCTGATGAAACTGTCCGTTTGAGGACTTCAATGGGAGGCAAGTAGCTACCGTGGTTCAGAGTGTCAGCTTTGTAATTCAGTGAAGATCTTGCCCTGATGAATCTCATAATCCAAGGAGCATAGGGCTTCAGCTCGAATGGTGACATAGCAATATTGGCTAGAGTCCTCATGAAGAAATCATGGAAGTTGACGGGAACGCCATGAATGATGTTGAAAAGCATATTCTTCATGATGCCAACGACTTCTTCATCATTTGAGTCGTGGCCTTTGATAGGATTCATTGTCTTCGTCAGAATTCGATAGACAGTCCGAGGCACATAGAGTAATTCCTTGACGAGGAATTTGGTTCTTGGAGCCTGCCTTGGCTTCAAAGGCTTCATCAGCACTTGCATATAGTGATTTGAAAGTTCTGGTTCGTTGTAGATACAACGAGCATCAACAAGTGGAGGACTGAGTGGTAGAGCACGAAGCAATTCAGTTGCTGGTGCCTTGTAGTGAGTATTTTCAGACATCCAGTCTAATACCCATGAGTTCACGTCTTCAGCATCTCCGGTGATGTGCAGAGTTGCATAGAATTGAAGAATGAGTTCCTCATTCCAGTCACAGATATCAGTGCAGAAATTCAGAAGTCCTGCGTCGTGAATAACACTGAGGACTGGCTCAAAGCCGGGCAGAGACTCTATGTTCACATGAGGAATATGTGCATGATCGAAGACTTTGTCTTTGTTGAAGAGCACTGAGGAATAGAAGTTGGCTTGACTAGCAGTCTAGAAACGCCTCTTCCTTATGCGAGCAGAATCATATGGATTATAATCAGTGAAGAATTCATGCTCGGCAAAGAAATCTTCAGCCTTGAACTTCTGTTTGCTTGAGAACGAATTCTTTGGCTTTGGCAGAGGGGTGTCAGTGAGTTGCATCACCACCTCAGGAATCGCGAGCTCAGGTTCTTCAGGCTGAGGTATTTCTTGTTCCTCAACAGGTGCAGTCTGAGGATCAGCAGCAGCAGGTTCATCAGCACTAGTGGCTGGAATTTCTTCATGGACAGATGAAGTGGGATGAGTTTCTTCAGAGCCCATTTGAACTGTTGGTGCAGGGGACTGAGGAATCTGTTGGATGGAGGTGAAGAGAGGAGTATTGGGATGCTGACTTTCCCAAAAGTCATCGTTCATCACATGCGTTGTACTTCCAATATCCACATCTTCTTCAAGTTCCTCAACACCGGCCTCTTCAGCTACGAACAGAGGCATAGGCGAGGAATTGACTGGCGTTGAAGGGATTGCGTCCACTTCAATTTCTTCATCAAGCTGCTTTGACGAAGCGGCAGAATGATTTTCTTCATCAGATCCTCTTGGGATCTCATAGTCTTCTCCAAAAGGAACAAGGTCCTTTGATGGAATTGAGGAAATTGGAACAACATCAATTGGATTTTCAAAGGAGCTAGTCATTGGCTTCATTTTCTTCGCAGCCGAAGAATTTGACGCAGCTGATGCTTTCCGTTTCAGCAGCTCGTTCTGCAGCCTTGGTTTTCTTCACATCAGAGGCAGATGGAAGAATTGGAGTTGGTGTTGGCGCAGGAGGAGCTGAGGAAGCTCGTTGATTTTCCTCAGGCGCAACTGATGCAGTTGCCCTGTCTTGTTCAGTTTCTTCAGGTGCACCACTAGTGGATGCCCTGGCAATTTCTTCAGTGGCTGGAATGGGATCATCAGCCCTGGAACTGGCATTTTCTTCAGCAGGTTGAAAGTCATCAGCGGTGCTGGCATGTTCTTCAGCAGGCTGAGCAGAGTCTGCAGCCTGAAGATTTTCTTGTTGCGATGGGGCTGCAACATTTGTGAATTTCTTCGTCAGGTTGACGAATCTGACCTTGGCTCCTTGCCAATCAGCATAATAAGCATCAAAGTTTTTGCTGAGGTCTTGAATTTCAGTCTGGACCTTGAGAAGTTCCTTAGGTGTCATTCTGACAACGTTTTTATTTAGGAACTTCTCCTTTCTGTATTGAGCTTTCTTGATCTCTCTTGCCTTTTCAAACTTCCATTTCTCTTCATTGATGAAATGGGTCAACATATGACTTTGTCCAGGAGTCAGATGAAGGTCAGGCATAGGGGTGTTTGGATCCTTGTGCCAGAGATCAATATAATCGAGGATTTTCCTCGGATCCAACAGCAGTGGCACAGATGTGCCTTTGGCTCTAGCGGCCCTTTCTTGGTGGTCTCTGATGATTTCCGCAAGTTCATCATCAAAAGCTTCATCATCTCCAGGTGGCTCTTGGAAGGCGACCTGTTTCTTCTTGGGACTTGGCCGAGGACCTCGTCCAGCTACGGCCTTAGTCTTCAGCAGAGTCGGGCCAGATGAAGACTTTGGTGCAGCTGAGGAACTTGGTGAAACACCAGAGGCAATCGAGAAACCAGCAGTCCTTTGACATGTAGCTAGATGCACAGGAGCTGAGGACTTTGAAGGAGCTGTTGAGGACTTTGGTGGAGCAGTAGCAGTGTGAGGAATTTGTCGTGAGGGCATTGCTGAGGAACTTGGCCGTGAGGGCGCTGTTGGTGAAGCACTTGGCTTACGAGCAGGCTTCTTTGGCATGGATTTCCTCGGTTTGACCAAGGCCTCAGTAGCAGTAGCAGTGGCAGAATCCTCATTAAATTTCTTCACTGCCTCCTTGGCTTATCTTGCCAATTTAGCTTGGCGCTTAGCCCATTCTTCTAGAAAGTCCTCACCACGTTTGATGCTTGTGGGGTCAGCTACTTGGCCAGGTGCCAATGGAGCTCTTGGGCATGGAGGATTGAGGGCGAATTTCCTCATGTACTTTGGAGTCACATATCTGTATTCCCTCCATTCCCTTGCCCATCTCCGTTCAATCTTCTGAATGCGCACCTTGCGCTGATTTTTGTTTTCTTTGCCAAATTTTGCTTCATCAGGTGTGCAATAGCCAGCATAAATTTCCTCAGGGATTTCAAACGCAGTCATAACCTCAGGTTTCTTTCCTCCTTTCTGCGGCTTCTTACCGCCTGCCATATTCTTCAGTTGAGGAATTTGAACAATCGAATTCTCTGAAGAAGTATGCAGTTTTTCTTCGAGGAACGCTGCAAATGAGTTAAGTTGATGAGAACCTAGTGATTCAGCAGCAGACATGAGTACCTGTGAACAGAGTACAAGTGCGAGGAATTTGGAGAGGTCATATGCGTTCTCAGAAGGTTTTTCGAAAAGAACAAGTTTTGAGGAATTTGACCAGATGAACCTTGAGGAATTTCACTAAGCGTTCTTGTCTTAGGTTCCAGAGTTGTACAGATCGAAGATCCACACAATTAGGGAATCTTGAAGAAAATGATTGCTTAGAGAAACAGTTCAAGATCATATGATGTGTGAGGTGTTCATATGTGTGAAGATTTGAAGAATAAACACCTTTGAAGATTTTCAGGAAAGTTTGAGAATCAAAGTGAGTAATAAAAGTAACTTTTAATTACCCGAAGTGAGGAACACGACGAACTAAGAAGAATAGATGTGAAGTTCGTCAGGTTAGATCTCCCACGCCCTAACTTGGCAGAGGAAGACAGCTACGACGTCGGCGGAGTGAAGATTTCCGCGGTCGGCGTGAGTACGACGGCGACAAGGTCGAGGCAGCGAAGCTCTTCCTCACCGGCGATGATGGAGTAGCGGCGGCGCTAGGGTTTGAGGAGCTCGAGCGGGAGAGAGAGGTCGAGCGGAGTAAAAGAAGTGAGGAAGGGGAGAGGGGTATTTATAGACACGGTGAAAAACTGTTCGCCCGAAGATTTGAGATGAACGTGCCCCTGACCATTCTCCTTCTCACGACATGTGTCACCCACGTACTATGTAGTGGAGATCGTGTACGATCGTGGGTGAGTAAAGTAATGCATCATGGGATGCGGAACGGTTTGAGCGGCAAAGCCAAAAGTTTGGATAAGATCAGTTTTAAAGTTCCGTTCGCAATTTCTTCAGCTGACAAGGACACAGTGAAGATTTTGAACGGGTTTCAAATAGAACGCACATGAAGAATTTGTGAATAGATTGGGTTGAGTATAGCATAGAGGGGGAAGGGTCCGATCACATTCACTTAGCATAAAAAAACTTGAAGAAATAGCTATAAGTGAATGCTGTAGAGGACATAAACTCATATATATATATATATATATATATATATATATATATATATAGCCAATGAAGAAAAACGAAGGAAACAATGAAGATTTTGAAAAGTTGAAGAATTTGAAAAACTGAAGAATTTCAAAACTGAGGAAAAACTCAAATTGAAGATTTTCAACTTTTTGTGGTGGCGTGACCCACCGTATAAGAATGATGATTTTAGACACCGCGTACATTTGTCGTAGGGTTCTGAGAATCAAATTCTTCATTAATTTCTTCACACTTAGAGTGTTATTCTTCATTGATTGAAGAAAAACGTTTCTTCATCTGTTGCACATCTAAGTCATCAATTTTGCATAAGTGTTAGGATGTGTGTCCTTTTCAAAGAACATTTGAAGATTCTAAGATATTTAGCTCACACCGCAACTTGCTAAATCTCTTCTCATCCAAGGGCTTAGTGAAGATATCAGCTAGCTATTCTTCAGTCTTCACGTGCTCGATGGAGATGTCGCCCTTCAACACATGATCACGAAGAAAATGATGACGAATCTGAATGTGCTTTGTCTTCGAGTGCTGAACTGGGTTGTGAGCAATCTTGATGGCACTGTCATTGTCGCAGAGGAGAGGCACATTCTTCACGTTGACGCCATAGTCCTTGAGTGTTTGCATCATCCAAAGCAGTTGAGCACAGCAAGAGCTAGCAGCAATGTATTCAGCTTCCGCAGTGGACAGTGATACACAGTTCTGTTTCTTCGAGGACCAACAGACCAAAGATCGTCCGAGGAAATGACAAGTGCCAGAAGTTGACTTGCGGCCCACACGATCACCAGCATAGTCAGAGTCAGAATATCCAATGAGATCAAAAGCAGAGCCCTTGGGGTACCATAATCCTAGTGTTGGTGTGTGAGCTAGATATCGAAGAATATGCTTCACAGCCTTATGGTGTGATTCCTTCGGTGCAGCTTGAAATCGGGCACACATGCAAACACTAAGCATTATATCTGGCCTAGATGCACATAAGTACAATAAAGAACCAATCATGGAGCGGTATACCTTGTGATCGAAGTCAATACCATTTTCATCAGTGCATAATGGCCATTTGTGGGCATAGGAATTTTGACGCCTTTGCAATCTTGCATGCCGAATTTCCTCAGTACATCTTTGAGGTATTTCTCCTGAGATATGAATATGCCATTGCGCTGTTGACGAATTTGAAGACCACAAGGCCATTTTCATCTTGCTTGTTGCGGTAGATCCACTTTGTGCCAATGATATCATGCATGCGAGGATCTGGACGTTTGACCAATTCCCAGACATTTTTGAGCTCAAACTGATGTAGTTCTTCTTGCATAGCCTGAATCCACTCCGGCTCCAAAAATGCTTCATCCACCTTAGTGGGCTCTGTGATAGAGACAAACTTCGCCGGTGCATCCAAACCCCGTGATACTATACACTCTATCACACATAAACCTCCTTATATCTTCCTCAAAACAGCCACCATACCTACCTATTATGGCATTTCCATAGCCATTCCGAGATATATTGCCATGCAACTTTCCACCGTTCCGTTCATCATCATCATGACATACATTACTTTTGTCATATTGCCATTGCATGACCATGTAGTTGACATCGTATTTGTGGCAAAGCCACCATGCATTATTTTTCATACATGTCACTCTTGATTCATTGCACCATCCCGGTACACCGCCGGAGGCATTCATATAGAGTCATATCTTGTTCTAAGTTTCGAGTTGTAATCCTTATGTTGTAATCAATAGAAGTGTGATGATTTTCATTGTTAGAGCATTGCCCAAAAATAAAAAAAAAGAGAAAAAAAGAGAAAGGCCAAAAGAAAAAAAAGGAAAGGCCCAAAAAAAGAGAGAAAAGAAAAAAAAGGAAAAAAAGAAAAGAAAAAAGGGGCAATGCTATTATCTCTTTTTCCACACTTGTGCTTCAAAGTAGCACCTTGTTCCTCATGTAGTGAGTCTCATATATTGTGCTTCAAAGTAGCATCTTATTCTTCATGTAGTGAGTCTCATAAGTTGTCTTTTTATACTAGTGGGATTTTTTCATTATAGAACTTGGCTTGTATATTCCTACGATGGGCTTCCTCAAATGCCCTAGGTCTTCATGAGCAAGCAAGTTGGATGCACACCCACTAGTTTTCTTTTGTTGAGCTGAAAGTGCGTTATATCGACTAGAGGGGGGGGTGAATAGGCGATTTTTATGAATTCTTCACTGAGGAATTTGCCGGTGAGGAAATTCCTTAGCGAAGAACTATTAGCAGCAGAATAAGTACTCAGTTGTAAGCATAACAGAATACAAGCATGGTCATCATGATGAAATGAAGACAAGCACAGAGTACAGAAAGCGTAATCACAGGATAACACAAGATGAAGACAAACAGACTGAAGAAAATGAACTGAGGAAATTGAGAAAGTCTTCAGTCAAAGTCTTCAAACATAGATATGAACAAACACTCAACACAGTAATGAGGAAATGAAAGGGTTGAGGAAATAGAACCAGTTAGGTTGGTGAAGACAATGATTTGGTAGACCAGTTCCAACTGCTGTCTCAGTTGTACGTCTGGTTGGAGTGGCTGAGTATTTAAACTCGAGGACACACAGTCCCGGACACCCAGTCGCTGAGCACGCAGCTCAGGACACCCAGTCCTCACCATATTCTCCTTGAACTAAGGTCACACAGACCTCGTCCAATCACTCGTGGTAAGTCTTCAGGCGACTTCCAAACCTTCACAGACTTGGTCACTCGGCGATCCACAATTCCTCTTGGATGCTCTAGACCATGACGCCTAACCGTCTGGAAGAAGCACAGTCTTCAAAGGTAACAAGCGTCGGATCCATGCAGGATCAATTTCTTCAGTGATGCTCAATCACTTTGGGTTTGTAGGGGTTTGGTTTTGGGTTTTCCTCACTTGATGATTTTCGCTCAAAGTCCTCGGAGGATGGGTTGCTCTCAAATGACAAGTGTCAAGTTCTCTCGGAGCAGCCAACCAGCTAGTGGTTGTAGGGGGCGGCTATTTATAGCCTAGGGAGCAGCCCGACATGATAAGACATAAATGCCCTTCAATGATATGACCGTTAGGTGGATAAGATATTTTATGACAGCTGGCGTGCAGCACAGCAACGGTCGGAAATTTGACTCTCAAATTCCTCAGGGCTATCATGTTCCTCACTGTGTAGGTAATTCGCACTAGCGAATTCCTAACTCCCCAAAGAAAGGAACCGATAGTGGGACTATTTTCTCTGGAAGATGTTTCTTATGTTAAAAAGTAATATAACATATCTCTCCGCGTACCTTTGTTTATAAAACCGTATGGCAGGATTGCCTTGTTTGTCATAAAACTTTGCCCTTATAAAGGCTTCATAAAGTAGGACAAACACTCCTCAGCTTCTGGCCAAGGAGGTGGAAGCCAATGGTCGGTCAACAAAGATTTTTACAATGCGGATCTGAGCATTAATGATGTAAAGTACTTGGATACATAGAATCATTACACATAATTTGTGATTTTACTACGGATATCGATCCTTAATTCAGCCACCCGTGCCCACATTAAGGCTTGGGGGCTACTGGGCTTTGTGCTTATCATTTACAAATATTAAAGGGGTACATCGATCCCCTGATCTGGTGTTACCACCCGACCAGTGGCTCGGGGGCTACTGCATTGACAATCCAATGCAGAAAATTTGAAATGCAATATAGTTTTCGAGGAGATTATTATCCTCAGTTTGGTCGGCCGCACCCAACCTGAGTCTCGAGGACTTCTCACATCACGTTTTTATTCCTAAGTATGCTGCTGAGTTGGGAATTGATACTCAGGCTAATTTTACGCATCGACCTGAGTCTCAGGGCTACTAGGGTCAGCGGTTTGATTTTTTCCTTCAGGTGCATCCCGGATATTAGGCCAATACGCACCTCGAGGGTTACTGATATACATATACTGGCTATACATCTCGTCAGAGATTACATGGCATAATTCGGAATTAAATTCATAAAAATCAGCCCGTGGCCAAGGTGGTGCACCACCCCAGAAGCAGTCCGGCATAAAGCTCGGGCGCCAGTGGCTGGCTCCATAGAGGGCATTTCCGATATTAAGCTTAGCTAAACTCTTTCAACTTTTTTGAACCAAGGTGATCTATGACACCTCGGATATAATCCTGCGTTGGAGCTCGTATATAGTCTAGCGTTGAAGCTTGGACACAGTCCGGCGTTGGAGCTCGGATACATTTCGACGTTGGAGCTCGGAAGTAGTCCGACGTTGGTGCTCGACTGCAAAAGTCACCTCGAATACAGTTCGGCGTTGGAGCTCGGACGCAAGAGGACACTGCTGCCTGGGAACAACTTCAAACCCGAGGTGTGGCATTAAAATAACAAGGCATTGATAAAGGCCGAGGACTTAAAGGGGCTCCTCGTATACCCGACGTGTAAACTCTTCCGATTTACTTCGGCGATTCTCAAGATAAAAAATGAGCAGATTTGTTGAACCACTTTTCAAGACCGACGACCGAAGATGAAGAACAGTGCAGAAGAATCGAGGAGCGTCCGCAACTTGAAGACCGGTTCAGGGGGCTACTGACGGTGTCCTGGACTAGGGGGTACTCACCACGTCATCCCCCAATCAGTTAGATTGGGCCGAGGACCCCCATGGCCGTATACTCATGGGCCAGTTCGGACAACCGAAGTATACACAAGGAAGATTCTACAAGACTTGGTGATCAAGACAAGGACTCCTCCCCACCGGCGTATTCGGCTAGGACTCTTGTTATCCTAGGCCTCTGGTACATTATATAAACCAAGGCCAGGCTATCGATAGATTATTATGACATTACTCATCATACCATAGGCTAGCTTCTAGGGTTTAGCCTCTATGATCTCGTGGTAGATCAACTCTTGTAATACTCGTATCATCAAGATCAATCAAGCAGGAAGTAGGGTATTAACTCCATCGAGAGGGCCCGAACCTGGGTAAAACATCGTGTCCCCGGTCTCCTGTTACCATTAGCCTTAGACGCACAGTTCGGGACCCCCTACCCGAGATCCGCCGGTTTTGACACCGACACGGGGCAGCGGGGACGGGAGGCGGCGCGGCAGCGGTGGCGGCAGCGGATCCGGCGGCGGCGGCGGGCGCGACTTAGGGTTAGGGTTTGGGGCACGGGTGGGCTGCGGTGGGCTGGGGTGGCGGCTTATAAGAGGGGGCTGGCTGGGGAGTCCTGGCCGGTTACGGCCCGGAGTCGGTTCGTTTTTTTATTTTTAAATAATTCTGCGTAGAAAAATAAATAAAACAAATACTAAACGGACTTCAAAAATCCTGAAATAAATTTTCCCCGTCCTCTAAAAATAAGACGGACCGAGTGAACATTTATTTGGGCCTCTGATGGAATTTTGAAAAACGCATATTTTTCATAATTCAAATAAAATAGCGATAAAACTCCGAAATAAAATCTTATTTGATTTTAATATTAAATCTCCAATATTTCTTTATTTTGGGAAAGTCATTTTATTCCCTGTCTTTTATTTTTATAAAAAAATATTAGAAGAGAAAATAATTAAAATCAAACGATCCTCTTTTCAAAATTTGAGAAAAAACCCAAATATGAAAATAACGAAATCCCCAACTCTCTCCTCGGGTCCTTGAGTTGCGTAGAATTTCGAGGATCAACCAAAAAATGCAATAAAATATGATATGCAATGATGATCTAATATATAACATGCCAAATGGAAAATCTGGGATGTTACAAACCTACCCCCTTAAGATGAATCTCGCCCTCGAGATTCGGGTTGGCTAGAAAATAGGTGAGGGTGATCCTTCCGTAGGTCTTCCTCTCGCTCCCAGGTGGCTTCTTCTTCGGTATGGTGGCTCCACTGAACTTTGCAGAACTTGATAACCTTGTTGCGTGTAACTCGGCTGGCAAACTCGAGAATCTTCACTGGTTTCTCCTCATAGGTCAAATCACTATCCAATTGAATCGCCTCCAGTGGCACTGTATCTCTTAGAGGAATATCAACCATCTCCGCGTGGCACTTCTTCAACTGAGAAACGTGGAACACATCATGAACTCCTGACAATCCTTCGGGCAACTCCAACTTGTAAGCAACTTCTTCCATACGCTCCAAAACTTTGTATGGTCCCACAAAACGTGGTGCTAACTTTCCCTTAACTCCAAAATGCTTAACTCCTCGAAGTGGGGATACACGAAGATAAAATCTCTCTTCGACTTTGTAAACTGTCTCCTTATGTTTAGAATCTGCATAGCTCTTCTGCCTAGATTGGGCTACCTTGAGTCTATCGCGAATCAGTTTAACCTTATCTTCAGACTCTTTAATCAAATCCGGTCCAAACAACTGACGGTCTCCAACTTCATCCCACAACAACGGTGTTCTGCACCTCCTTCCGTACAAAGCTTCGAAAGGGGCCATCTTGAAACTGGCTTGATAGCTGTTGTTATAAGAGAACTCTGTATATGGCAAATTGTCGTCCCAACTAGATCCATAATCAAGCGCATAAGCTCTCAACATGTCCTCCAGAATCTAATTGACTCTCTTAGTCTGTCCATCTGTCTGTGGATGAAAGGCTATACTGAACTCTAGCCTGGTACCCAAAGTTTCATGCAACTGATTCTAGAACTTTGAGGTAAACTGGGTTCCTCTATCTGATACAATGGTCCTCGAAACTCCATGCAGACATACAATCCTGGTCATGTATATCTTTTCCAACTTAGCACTAGTATAAGTGGTCTTCACTGGGATGAAATGAGCTACCTTCGTCAAATGATCGACTACAACCCATATCGGGTCATAGCCTGAGCGAGTCCTGGGTAATCCTGTGATAAAATCCATGCCTAGCTTATCCCACTTCCATTTGGGTATCGGCAATGGTTCTAGTAATCCTGCTGGCTTCTGATGCTCTGCCTTGACTCTCTGACATACATCACAAACTGCTACATACTCCGAAATATCCTTCTTCATTCCGGTCCACCAGAAACTATCCTTTAAATCCAGGTACATCTTGGTATTTCCTGGGTGAATCAAATACGGCGAGTCATGGGCCTCTTGCAGAATCAACTTCCTGATCTCCGGATCATTAGGCACATATACACGGTCCTCAAACCATAAGGTATCGTGCTCATCCTCACGAAATCCCTTAGCTTTTCCTTTGCTCATCCTTTCCTTTATCTCGGCAATCTCCTTGTCCGTGTTTTGAGCTTCTCTGATCTTATACATCATGGTAGACTGAATCTCCAATGCTGCTACATGGCCTCTCGGAACTATCTCCAAAAATAGCTCGCGAAGATCCTCCGCTAACTCCTTGGGTAACTCTCGGGTCATGAGTGTGTTGACATGGCTCTTACGACTCAACGCATCGGCTACTATGTTAGCCTTTCCAAGATGATAATGCAATCTCATAACATAATCCTTGATGAGATCCAACCATCTCCTTTGCCCGAGATTCAATTCCTTCTACGTGAAAATATACTTCAAACTCTTGTGGTCCGTGTACACCTCACAATGGTTTCCGATGAGAAAGTGTCTCCATCTCTTCAAAGCATGCACTACGGCTGCTAACTCCAGATCAAGTGTAGCATAATTCAGCTCATGGCGTTTAAGCTATCGTGAGGCATAAGAAACAACTCTTTCCTCCTGCATAAGCACTGCTCCAAGTCATCGACGAGAAGTGTCACAATATACTTCATAATCCTTGTGCTGATCTGGCAGAATCAACACTGGTGATGTAACCAAACGTTTCTTCAACTCCTAGAAACTGGCCTCACATTCCTTAGTCCATTTGAATTTGGTGTCCTTCTTCAACAGCTCTGTCATAGGCTTTGCAATCTTCGAGAGATTCTCAATGAACCTCCGGTAGTATCCTGCGAGTCCAAGAAAACTCTTGATCTCTCCAACTGACGTGGGTGATTCCCAATTGGTCATAGTGACAACTGTCGGTGTTCTGGGAACGGGGGTATCCAGACTTGCCTGCCTGCGGCCTGCGGCGTGGCTCAAGTAGTGGCCCAGTGCGGCCCATCTTCGTCAACACAAGCTCAAGACCCTCGCGAGGGGCCAAGCCTCGCGGGGCGGAAGACAGGAAGCTTCCTCAGGCGCAGCCTCGTCAGGCTATCTCGCAAGGAGGCGGAGAGATCAAGGCGGGGTATGATAACCCAAGAGTGTAGGGGATTGCAACAGCTTTTGAGGGTGAAGTACAACCCAAATTTATTGATTCGACACAAGGGGAGCCAAAGAATATTCTTGAGTATTAGCAGTTGAGTTGTCAATTCAACCACACCTGGATAACTTAGTATCTGCAGCAAAGTGTTTAGTAGCAAAAGTGGTATGATAATAATGGTAACAGTAGCAACAGTAAAGATAAATGTTTTTGGGTTTTTGTAGTAGTTGTAACAGTAGCAACGGAAAAGTAAATAGGCGAAGAACAATATATGAAAAGCTCGTAGGCAATGGATCAGTGATGGATAATTATCCCGGATGCGATTCCTCATGCAATAGTTATAACATAGGGTGATATAGAACTAGCTCCAATTTATGAATGTAATGTAGGCATGTATTCCGTAAATAGTCATACGTGCTTATGGAAAAGAACTTGCATGACATCTTTTGTTCTACCCTCCCGTTGCAGCGGGGTCCTAGTGGAAACTAAGGGATATTAAGGCCTCCTTTTAATAGAGAACCGGACCAAAGCATTAACACATAGTGAATACATGAACTCCTCAAACTACGGTCATCACTGAGAAGTATCCCGATTATTGTCACTTCAGGGTTGTCGGATCATAACACATAATAGGTGACTATAGACTTGCAAGATAGGATCAAGAACACACATATATTCATGAAAACATAATAGGTTCAGATCTGAAATCATGGCACTCGGGCCCTAGTGACAAGCATTAAGCATAGCAAAGTCATAGCAACATCAATCTCAGAACATAGTGGATACTAGGGATCAAACCCTAACAAAACTAACTTGATTACATGGTAAATCTCATCCAACCCATCACCGTCCAGCAAGCCTATGATGGAATTACTCACGCATGGCGGTGAGCATCATGAAATTGGTGATGGAGGATGGTTGATGATGACGACGACGACGAATCCCCCTCTCCGGAGAGAGATTAGGGCTTGGCGGCGGCTCCGTGTCATAAAACGCGATGAAACTTTCTCTCTGATTTTTCTCTCCCTGAGACGGAATATATGGAGTTGGAGTTGTGGTCGAAGGAGGTACAGGGGGCCCATGAGATAGGAGGCAGCGCCCTAGGGGGGGCGCCCCTGTCTCGTGGACAAGCTGTGGGCCCCCTGGCATTAATTCTTTCGCCAAAAATTCTTACTAATTCCAAAAAGTGCCTCCGTGGATTTCCAGGACATTCCGAGAACTTTTCTTTTCTACACATAAAACAACATCATGGTAGTTCTGCTGAAAACAACGTCAGTCCGGGTTAGTTTCATTCAAATCATGCAAGTTAGAGTCCAAAACAAGGGCAAACGTGTTTGGAAAAGTAGATACGTTGGAGACATATCAACTCCCCCAAGCTTAAACCTTTGCTTGTCCTCAAGCAAGTCAGTTGATAAACTGAAAGTGATAAAGAAAATTTTTTACAAACTCTGTTTGCTCTTGTTGTTGTAAACATGAAAAGCCAGCATTCAAGTTTAAGAAAATATTATGAACTAACCATACTCACAATAACACTTAGCTCTCACAATCACTCATATCAATAGCATAATCCGCTAGCGAGCCATAATAATAAAACTCGGATGACAACACTTTCTCAAAATAATTATAACATGATATAACAAAATGGTATCTCGCTAGCCCTTTCTGAGACCGCAAAACATAAATGCAGAGCACCTTTAAAGATCAAGGGCTGTCTAAACATTGTAATTCATGGTAAAAGAGATCCAGTCAAGTCATACCCAATATAAACTGATACGTCTCCAACGTATCTATAATTTTTGATTGCTCCATGCTACTTTATCTACGATTTTGGACTATTTTGGGCATTATTTTCCACTTTTATATTATTTTTGGGACTAACCTATTAACCGGAGGCCCAGCCCAGAATTGCTGTTTTTTTGCCTATTTTAGTGTTTCGAAGAAACGGAATATCAAACGGAGTCCAAACGGAATGAAACCTTAGGGAACGTGATTTTCTCACCGAACGTGATCTAGGAGACTTGGACCCTGCTCCAAGGAACAAAAGAGGCGGTCACGAGGGTGGAGGGCGCGCCCCCCTGGGCGCGCCCCCTACCTCGTGGGCCCCCTGTTGCTCCACCGACGTACTCCTTCCTCCTATATATACCTACGTACCCCCGATAGATCAAAGACGGAGCCAAAAACCTAATTCCACCGCCGCAACTTTCTGTATCCACGAGATCCCATCTTGGGGCCTGTTCCGGAGCTCCGCCGGAGGGGGCATCTACATCGGAGGGCTTCTACATCAACACCATAGCCTCTCTGATGAAGTGTGAGTAGTTTACTTCAGACCTTCGGGTCCATAGCTAGTAGCTAGATGGCTTCTTCTCTCTTTTTGGATCTCAATACAATGTTCTCCCCCTCTCTTGTGGAGAACTATTCGATGTAATCTTCTTTTTGTGGTGTGTTTGTTGAGACCAATGAATTGTGGGTTTATGATCCAGTATTATCTATGGAAAATATTTGAATCTTCTCTGAATTCTTTTATGTATGATTGAGTTATCTTTGCAAGTCTCTTCGAATTATCCGTTTGGTTTGGCCAACTAGATTGGTAGTTCTTGCAATGGGAGAAGTGCTTAGCTTTGGGTTCAATCTTGCGGTGTCCTTACCCAGTGACAGAAAGGGTTGCATGGCACGTATTGTATTGTTGCCATCGAGGATAACAAGATGGTTTTTTTTATCATATTGCATGAATTTATCCCTCTACATCATGTCATCTTGCTTAAGGTGTTGCTCTGTTTTTAACTTAATACTCTAGATGCATGCTGGATAGCGGTCGATGAGTGGAGTAATAGTAGTAGATGCAGAATCGTTTCGATCTACTTGTCTCGGACGTGATGCCTATATACACGATCATTGCCTAGATATACTCATAACTATGCTCAGTTCTGTCAATTGCTCAACAGTAATTTGTTCACCCACCATAGAATATTTATGCTCTTGAGAGATGCCACTAGTGAAACCTAAGGCCCCCGGGTCTATTCTCATCATATCAATCTCTATCGCTTTATTTACTTGCTTTGTTTTTTACTTTGCCTTTTACTTTTCACTTTGCATCTATCTATCAAAAATACCAAAAATATTATTTATCATCTCTATTAGATCTCACCCTCGTAAGTGACCGTGAAGGGATTGACAACCCCTAATCGTGTTGGTTGCGACTAGCTATCGTTTTGTGTAGGTACGAGGGACTTGTGCGTGGTCTCCTACTGGATTGATACCTTGGTTCTCAAAAACCGAGGGAAATACTTACGCTAGTTTACTGCATCATCCTCTCCTCTTTGGGGAAATCCAACGCAGTGCTCAAGAGGTAGCAAGAGGAATTTCTAGCGCCGTTGCCGGGGAGGCTCACGCAAGCAAGTCAACCATACCAAGTACCTATCACAATCCCTATCTCTCGCATTACATTATTTGCCTCTCGTTTTCCTCTCCCCCACTTCACCCTTGCCGTTTTATTCGCCCTCTCTTTTTCATTCGCCTTCTTCCCGTATGTATCTTTGTTTGTGTTTCCTTGTGCCTTCTATATGCTTGCATCTTTGCTTGCTAAAAATCTATTGATATGGATCCACTTAAAGTGTTCTAGTTGGATCATCTTCGATCCTTATGTGCTCGTGCTAAAACCCCAACTAGCCTAGTTGATGGGAAATCTTTAGATGAGCATGCTCATTTTCTGCGTCATCGTTTATCTGAAAAGGGGAGACTCTTACGGTATCATATAAATAGTTTGCTATGCTATGCTTGGAATCTTTGTGATATGTGTGATTTTACTTGTTGCTCTAAGAACCCTAAAAAACACCTTCCCTACCTATGTGAGTTCAATGATAATGAAATCTTATCTTCCTATGCAAAGGGTGTTTATAGTTACTATGATATCGAACAAATTGAAGAATTTGTCTTTTTTAAGGGTGCTCATGAAGTTGCTTCTTTGATTGAAAAGTATGATTTTACTCTCAACAAATCTGAAAATTCCGTCATACTTAAATATTGCAATGAAAACCTTGCTCATAATGTCTATGTCCAAGTATTTATTGAAAGAATGACCGTTGCTTTGGAAGAAAATAATGATATGCATGAATCTATAGATAATGATGATTCCGATGATTTGATTGAAATATCCCTTGATGAACATGATGCTTTCTATTCTTGTGGCCATGAAGCCAATATTTATGAAGACGAATTTGCTATAGTTCCTTATGTTAAAAATGAGATCGTTGCTATTGCACCCATGCTTGATAGCTCCCTCAACGGAAAGCATGATTTAAATGGTTTTACTATAAATTCTCTTGATGTCAATTGTGCTAATAATATGCAAAACCCTAAGCTTGGGGATGCTAGTTTTGCAATGTCTACTACTTGTTGCAATGATCATGATTGGGGTGATTCTTCTTATGATCTTGAAAATTTATTTAATCCCCATGATGAATATGAGATTGATAATATTGTTTGCAATAATATTGAAAGTGGGTTTGGAAGAGTGTCAACTCTAGATCCCACATATTTGGAGAATATTCAATCTTATGAAATTTTTGATAAAAGTGGGTTTGGAGAGGTCATGACTTTAGTTAATGTTAATCCCACTATTTCGGAAGAGTGTCAACTTTGCACGCATGTGGACCATGTTGAAAATATTTTATGTGATAGCTATTTTGTTGAATTTGCCTATGATCCCACATGTAATTATTATGAGAGAGGAAAATATGGTCATAGAAATTTTCATGATAATAAATTACCTCTCGTTATGTTGAGATTGCTATTGTTTCTTTCCGCCTCCTTGCATATGCTAGTTTTTGCTTGCCTTGATAATTTGTTTGCCTATAAAATGCCTATGCATAGGAAGTATGTTAGACTTAGATGTGTTTATCACGTGTTTTATGATGCTCTCTTTGTGCTTCAATTCTTGTCTTTCTTGTGAGTATCATTGAAATATTTATGCCTAGCTAGGGGCGTTAAATGATAGCGCTTGTTGGGAGGCAACCCAATTTTATTTTTTATTTTTTTGTTTTTGCTTAGGAATAAATAATCCATCTAGCCTCTGTTTGGATGTGGTTTTATGTTTTAATTAGTGTTTGTGCCAAGTAGAACCTATAGGATAACCTACGATGATAGTTGATTTGATTCTGGTGAAAAACAGAAACTTTGCACACACGAATATAATTTTGTTAAATCACAGGAATGTGATTTTGCATTGATTCTTTTTGATGCTGTTCAATAAACAAATTGTCCAGGACTTCCTATTTTTGTAAAAATTTTAGAGTTCCAGAAGTTTGCGTTAGTTACAGATTGCTACAGACTGTTCTGTTTCTGACAGATTCTGTTTTTGCGTGTGTTGTTTGCTTATTTTGACGAATCTATGGCTAGTAAAATAGTTTATAATCCATAGAGAAGTTGGAATACAGTAGGTTTAACACCAATATAAATAAAGAATGAGTTCATTACAGTACCTTGAAGTAGTGTTTTGTTTTCTTTCTCTAACGGAGCTCACGAGATTTATGTTGAGTTTTGTGTTGTGAAGTTTTCAAGTTTTGGGTGAATTCTTTTGATGGATTATGGAACAAGGAGTGGCAAGAGCCTAAGCTTGGGGATGCCCATGGCACCCCCAAGATAATCCAAGGACACCAAAAAGTCAAAGCTTGGGGATGCCCCAGAAGGCATCCCCTCTTTCGTCCACTTCCATCGGTAATTTACTTGGAGCTATATTTTTATTCACCACATGATATGTGTTTTACTTGGAGCGTCTTGTATTATTTGTGTCTTTGCTTGTTAGTCTACCACAATCATCCTTGCTGTACACACCTTTTGAGAGAGCCATACATGATTTGGAATTTGTTAGAATACTCTATGTGCTTCACTTATATCTTTTGAGCTTGATAGTTTTGCTCATAGTGCTTCACTTATATCTTTTGAGCTTGATAATTTTTGCTCTAGTGCTTCTCTTATATCTTTTAGAGCACGGTGGTGGATTTGTTTTAAAGAAACTATTGATCTCTCATGCTTCACTTAGATTATTTTCAGACTCATTAATAGCATGGTAGTTTGCTTAATGTTAATATACTTAGTGTTCAAGATATGTGAAACTTTCTTTTGAGTAAATTGAATACTAAGATAAGTTTGATGCTTGATAATTGTTTTGAGATATGGAGGTGATAATATCAAAGTCGTGCTAGTTGGGTGATTGTGAATTTGAGAAACGCTTGTGTTGAAGTTTGTAAGTCCCGTAGCATGCACGTATGGTTAAAGTTGTGTAACAAATTTGAAACATGAAGTGTACCTGGCTTGTGCATCCTTATAAGTGGCGGTCGGGGATGAGCGATGGTCTTTTCCTACCAATCTATCCCCCTAGGAGCATGCGCGTAGTACTTGATTTTTGATGGCTTCTAAATTTTTGCAATAAGTATATGAGTTCTTTTGACTAATGTTGAGTCCATCGATTATACACACTCTCACCTTTCCGCCTTTGCTAGCCTCTTCGGTACCGTGCATTGCCCTTTCTCACCTTGAGAGTTGGTGCAAACTTCGCCGGTGCATCCAAACCCCGTGATACTATACACTCTATCACACATAAACCTCCTTATATCTTCCTCAAAACAGCCACCATACCTACCTATTATGGCATTTCCATAGCCATTCCGAGATATATTGCCATGCAACTTTCCACCGTTCCGTTCATCATCATCATGACATACATTACTTTTGTCATATTGCCATTGCATGATCATGTAGTTGACATCGTATTTGTGGCAAAGCCACCATGCATTATTTTTCATACATGTCACTCTTGATTCATTGCACCATCCCGGTACACCGCCGGAGGCATTCATATAGAGTCATATCTTGTTCTAAGTTTCGAGTTGTAATCCTTATGTTGTAATCAATAGAAGTGTGATGATTTTCATTGTTAGAGCATTGCCCAAAAATAAAAAAAAAGAGAAAAAAAAGAGAAAGGCCAAAAGAAAAAAAAGGAAAGGCCCAAAAAAAGAGAGAAAAGAAAAAAAAGGAAAAAAAGAAAAGAAAAAAGGGGCAATGCTATTATCTCTTTTTCCACACTTGTGCTTCAAAGTAGCACCTTGTTCCTCATGTAGTGAGTCTCATATATTGTGCTTCAAAGTAGCATCTTATTCTTCATGTAGTGAGTCTCATAAGTTGTCTTTTTATACTAGTGGGATCTTTTCATTATAGAACTTGGCTTGTATATTCCTACGATGGGCTTCCTCAAATGCCCTAGGTCTTAATGAGCAAGCAAGTTGGATGCACACCCACTAGTTTTCTTTTGTTGAGCTGAAAGTGCGTTATATCGACTAGAGGGGGGGGGTGAATAGGCGATTTTTATGAATTCTTCACTGAGGAATTTGCCGGTGAGGAAATTCCTTAGCGAAGAACTATTAGCAGCGGAATAAGTACTCAGTTGTAAGCATAACAGAATACAAGCATGGTCATCATGATGAAATGAAGACAAGCACAGAGTACAGAAAGCGTAATCACAGGATAACACAAGATGAAGACAAACAGACTGAAGAAAATGAACTGAGGAAATTGAGAAAGTCTTCAGTCAAAGTCTTCAAACACAGATATGAACAAACACTCAACACAGTAATGAGGAAATGAAAGGGTTGAGGAAATAGAACCAGTTAGGTTGGTGAAGACAATGATTTGGTAGACCAGTTCCAACTGCTGTCTCAGTTGTACGTCTGGTTGGAGTGGCTGAGTATTTAAACTCGAGGACACACAGTCCCGGACACCCAGTCGCTGAGCACGCAGCTCAGGACACCCAGTCCTCACCATATTCTCCTTGAACTAAGGTCACACAGACCTCGTCCAATCACTCGTGGTAAGTCTTCAGGTGACTTCCAAACCTTCATAGACTTGGTCACTCGGCGATCCACAATTCCTCTTGGATGCTCTAGACCATGACGCCTAACCGTCTGGAAGAAGCACAGTCTTCAAAGGTAACAAGCGTCAGATCCATGCAGGATCAATTTCTTCAGTGATGCTCAATCACTTTGGGTTTGTAGGGTTTTGGTTTTGGGTTTTCCTCACTTGATGATTTTCGCTCAAAGTCCTCGGAGGATGGGTTGCTCTCAAATGACAAGTGTCAAGTTCTCTCGGAGCAGCCAACCAGCTAGTGGTTGTAGGGGGCGGCTATTTATAGCCTAGGGAGCAGCCCGACATGATAAGACATAAATGCCCTTCAATGATATGACCGTTAGGTGGATAAGATATTTTATGACAGCTGGCGTGCAGCACAGCAACGGTCGGAAATTTGACTCTCAAATTCCTCAGGGCTATCATGTTCCTCACTGTGTAGGTAATTCGCACTTGCGAATTCCTAACTCCCCGAAGAAAGGAACCGATAGTGGGACTATTTTCTCTGGAAGATGTTTCTTACGTTAAAAAGTAATATAACATATCTCTCCGCGTACCTTTGTTTATAAAACCGTATGGCAGGATTGCCTTGTTTGTCATAAAACTTTGCCCTCATAAAGGCTTCATAAAGTAGGACAAACACTCCTCAGCTTCTGGCCAAGGAGGTGGAAGCCAATGGTCGGTCAACAAAGTTTTTTACAATGCGGATCTGAGCATTAATGATGTAAAGTACTTGGATACACAGAATCATTACACATAATTTGTGATTCAATGGGGATAAACATATGAAGTGTATACACTGATATTGAGGAATTTGATTACAAGATATAGAAGAACTCCCCCTAAAGATGTGCATAGTGAGGAATATGCTTTTGAGGCAATGCACATTTGAAGAGTTGAATCATGGAGATCTCCCCCTATATCTTGTAATTCATACACGCATTTGATATATAATATGAAGAATTTGAAATGCATGATGAAATATGGTGCTTGATGAAATTCAGCATGCGTGCGATAACTTTAATGAGGAACAAGCATGCAAAATAACGCATCAAGAGTATCAGAGCTTAGTGCATCAAAAGTATCAGAGCACCATCGGGTTTAAGATTACAACTCGATCCAATAAAAGTTTCAGAAGAACGAGAGTTGTAACTTAACACAAATTATTGCCCATATAATAGACCCGCTTGAAGACTAACTCAGATTTCTCCCCCTTTGTCATCAAATGACCAAAAGGATTGAAACTGAGGACTAACGCCCCTGAAGAATTTCAAGTCGATGGAGGAGCGCCAGTGTTGTCGGGGTTGTTTGTTGTAGCAGGGCCTGCCGTAGTGTCGTCCAAATCTTCATACTCATCAGTGTCACGCGATGAAGAATAAGAGCTGGCCACCAGTGGAGGAATTTTGACCCTCTTGAATTTCTTCGGAGGAGGTGCAGACCAGTCAAATTCTTCCTTGAGACCCATAGTCTTCAGTTCTTCAGCGCTATAGACATGAGTGAGGACAGCCCAGGTGCGGTTGAAGGTTTCATGAAGGTAGTATTGGTTCTTCTTCACTGCATTGTGTGTTGAGGTCATATTGTGAAGAAGTGCACCAAACTGACGCTTTACCCTTTTCTTGATTGCGATCAACCTTCTAATGAAGACTGAGGAGTAACTCACGGTCAGTCATCACCCTGGGTGCTGTGGCTTGAGGATTTTGCTTGGCTGAGGTATTTGCGGCAGAGTCATGTGCGGCAGAGTCATGTGTTGAGGTCATATTGTGAAGAAGTGCACCAAACTGACGCTTTACCCATTTGTGATTGCGATCAACCTTCTGATGAAGACTGAGGAGTAACTCACGGTCAGTCATCACCCTGGGTGCTGTGGCTTGAGGATTTTGCTTGGCTGAGGTATTTGCGGCAGAGTCATGTGTGGCAGAATCGTCATTGGTAGAGTAAGATGCAGCCTTGCGAAATTGACCATCCAATGGACGAGTGCCTTCATCGATCACAGCAGCGGCCTTGCCTTTATCATCAGCTGATGAAACTGTCCGTTTGAGGACTTCAATGGGAGGCAAGTAGCTACCATGGTTCAGAGTGTCAGCTTTGTAATTCAGTGAAGATCTTGCCCTGATGAATCTCATAATCCAAGGAGCATAGGGCTTCAGCTCGAATGGTGACATAGCAATATTGGCTAGAGTCCTCATGAAGAAATCATGGAAGTTGACGGGAACGCCATGAATGATGTTGAAAAGCATATTCTTCATGATGCCAACGACTTCTTCATCATTTGAGTCGTGGCCTTTGATAGGACTCATTGTCTTCGTCAGAATTCGATAGACAGTCCGAGGCACATAGAGTAATTCCTTGACGAGGAATTTGGTTCTTGGAGCCTGCCTTGGCTTCAAAGGCTTCATCAGCACTTGCATATAGTGATTTGAAAGTTCTGGTTCGTTGTAGATACAACGAGCATCAACAAGTGGAGGACTGAGTGGTAGAGCACGAAGCAATTCAGTTGCTGGTGCCTTGTAGTGAGTATTTTCAGACATCCAATATAATACCCATGAGTTCACGTCTTCAGCGTCTCCGGTGATGTGCAGAGTTGCATAGAATTGAAGAATGAGTTCCTCATTCCAGTCACAGATATCAATGCAGAAATTCAGAAGTCCTGTGTCGTGAATAACACTGAGGACTGGCTCAAAGCCGGGCAGAGACTCTATGTTCACATGAGGAATATGTGCATGATAGAAGACTTTGTCTTTGTTGAAGAGCACTGAGGAATAGAAGTTGGCTTGACTAGCAGTCCAGAAACGCCTCTTCCTTATGCGAGCAGAATCATATGGATTATAATCAGTGAAGAATTCATGCTCGGCAAAGAAATCTTCAGCCTTGAACTTCTGTTTGCTTGAGAACGGATTCTTTGGCTTTGGCAGAGGGGTGTTAGTGAGTTGCATCACCACCTCAGGAATCGCGAGCTCAGGTTCTTCAGGCTGAGGTATTTCTTGTTCCTCAACAGGTGCAGTCTGAGGATCAGCAGCAACAGGTTCATCGGCACTAGTGGCTAGAATTTCTTCATGGACAGATGAAGTGGGATGAGTTTCTTCAGAGCCCATTTGAACTGTTGGTGCAGGGGACTGAGGAATCTGTTGGATCGAGGTGAAGAGAGGAGTATTGGGATGCTGACTTTCCCAAAAGTCATCGTTCATCACATGCGTTGTACTTCCAATATCCACATCTTCTTCAAGTTCCTCAACACCGGCCTCTTCAGCTACGAACAGAGGCATAGGCGAGGAATTGACTGGCATTGAAGGGATTGCGTCCACTTCAATTTCTTCATCAAGCTGCTCTGACGAAGCGGCAGAATGATTTTCTTCATCAGATCCTCTTGGGATCTCATAGTTTTCTCCAAAAGGAACAAGGTCCTTTGATGGAATTGAGGAAATTGGAATAACATCAATTGGATTTTCAAAGGAGCTAGTCATTGGCTTCATTTTCTTCGCAGCCGAAGAATTTGACGCAGCTGATGCTTTCCGTTTCAGCAGCTCGTTCTGCAGCCTTGGTTTTCTTCACATCAGAGGCAGATGGAAGAATTGGAGTTGGTGTTGGCGCAGGAGGAGCTGAGGAAGCTCGTTGATTTTCCTCAGGCGCAACTGATGCAGTTGCCCTGTCTTGTTCAGTTTCTTCAGGTGCACCACTAGTGGATGCCCTGGCAATTTCTTCAGTGGCTGGAATGGGATCATCAGCCCTGGAACTGGCATTTTCTTCAGCAGGTTGAAAGTCATCAGCGGTGCTGGCATGTTCTTCAGCAGGCTGAGCAGAGTCTGCAGCCTGAAGATTTTCTTGTTGCGATGGGGCTGCAACATTTGTGAATTTCTTCGTCAGGTTGACGAATCTGACCTTGGCTCCTTGCCAATCAGCATAATAAGCATCAAAGTTTTTGCTGAGGTCTTGAATTTCAGTCTGGACCTTGAGAAGTTCCTTAGGTGTCATTCTGACAACGTTTTTATTTAGGAACTTCTCCTTTCTGTATTGAGCTTTCTTGATCTCTCTTGCCTTTTCAAACTTCCATTTCTCTTCATTGATGAAATGGGTCAACATATGACTTTGTCCAGGAGTCAGATGAAGGTCAGGCATAGGGGTGTTTGGATCCTTGTGCCAGAGATCAATATAATCGAGGATTTTCCTCGGATCCAACAGCAGTGGCACAGATGTGCCTTTGGCTCTAGCGGCCCTTTCTTGGTGGTCTCTGATGATTTCCGCAAGTTCATCATCAAAAGCTTCATCATCTCCAGGTGGCTCTTGGAAGGCGACCTGTTTCTTCTTGGGACTTGGCCGAGGACCTCGTCCAGCTACGGCCTTAGTCTTCAGCAGAGTCGGGCCAGATGAAGACTTTGGTGCAGCTGAGGAACTTGCTGAAACACCAGAGGCAATCGAGAAACCAGCAGTCCTTTGACATGTAGCTAGATGCACAGGAGCTGAGGACTTTGAAGGAGCTGTTGAGGACTTTGGTGGAGCAGTAGCAGTGTGAGGAATTTGCCGTGAGGGCATTGCTGAGGAACTTGGCCGTGAGGGCGCTGTTGGTGAAGCACTTGGCTTACGAGCAGGCTTCTTTGGCATGGATTTCCTCGGTTTGACCAAGGCCTCAGTAGCAGTAGCAGTGGCAGAATCCTCATTAAATTTCTTCACTGCCTCCTTGGCTTATCTTGCCAATTTAGCTTGGCGCTTAGCCCATTCTTCTAGAAAGTCCTCACCACGTTTGATGCTTGTGGGGTCAGCTACTTGGCCAGGTGCCAATGGAGCTCTTGGGCATGGAGGATTGAGGGCGAATTTCCTCATGTACTTTGGAGTCACATATCTGTATTCCCTCCATTCCCTTGCCCATCTCCGTTCAATCTTCTGAATGCGCACCTTGCGCTGATTTTTGTTTTCTTTGCCAAATTTTGCTTCATCAGGTGTGCAATAGCCAGCATAAATTTCCTCAGGGATTTCAAACGCAGTCATAACCTCAGGTTTCTTTCCTCCTTTCTGCGGCTTCTTACCGCCTGCCATATTCTTCAGTTGAGGAATTTGAACAATCGAATTCTCTGAAGAAGTATGCAGTTTTTCTTCGAGGAACGCTGCAAATGAGTTAAGTTGATGAGAACCTAGTGATTCAGCAGCAGACATGAGTACCTGTGAACAGAGTACAAGTGCGAGGAATTTGGAGAGGTCATATGCGTTCTCAGAAGGTTTTTCGAAAAGAACAAGTTTTGAGGAATTTGACCAGATGAACCTTGAGGAATTTCACTAAGCGTTCTTGTCTTAGGTTCCAGAGTTGTACAGATCGAAGATCCACACAATTAGGGAGTCTTGAAGAAAATGATTGCTTAGAGAAACAGTTCAAGATCATATGATGTGTGAGGTGTTCATATGTGTGAAGATTTGAAGAATAAACACCTTTGAAGATTTTCATGAAAGTTTGAGAATCAAAGTGAGTAATAAAAGTAACTTTTAATTACCCGAAGTGAAGAACACGACGAACTAAGAAGAATAGATGTGAAGTTCGTCAGGTTAGATCTCCCACGCCCTAACTTGGCAGAGGAAGACAGCTACGGCGGCGGCGGAGTGAAGATTTCCGCGGTCGGCGTGAGTACGACGGCGACAAGGTCGAGGCAGCGAAGCTCTTCCTCACCGGCGATGATGGAGTAGCGGCGGCGCTAGGGTTTGAGGAGCTCGAGCGGGAGAGAGAGGTCGAGCGGAGTAAAAGAAGTGAGGAAGGGGAGAGGGGTATTTATAGACACGGTGAAAAACTGTTCGCCCGAAGATTTGAGACGAACGTGCCCCTGACCATTCTCCTTCTCACGACATGTGTCACCCACGTACTGTGTAGTGGAGATCGTGTACGATCGTGGGTGAGTAAAATAATGCATCATGGGATGCGGAACGGTTTGAGCGGCAAAACCGAAAGTTTGGATAAGATCAGTTTTAAAGTTCCGTTCGCAATTTCTTCAGCTGACAAGGACACAGTGAAGATTTTGAACGGGTTTCAAATAGAACGCACATGAAGAATTTGTGAATAGATTGGGTTGAGTATAGCATAGAGGGGGAAGGGTCCGATCACATTCACTTAGCAGAAAAAAAAACTTGAAGAAATAGCTATAAGTGAATGCTGTAGAGGACATAAACTCATATATATATATATATATATATATATATATATATATATATAGCCAATGAAGAAAAACGAAGGAAATAGTGAAGATTTTGAAAAGTTGAAGAATTTGAAAAACTGAAGAATTTCAAAACTGAGGAAAAACTCAAATTGAAGATTTTCAACTTTTTGTGGTGGCGTGACCCACCGTATAAGAATGATGATTTCAGACACCGCGTACATTTGTCGTAGGGTTCTGAGAATCAAATTCTTCATTAATTTCTTCACACTTAGAGTGTTATTCTTCATTGATTAAAGAAAAACGTTTCTTCATGTGTTGCACATCTAAGTCATCAATTTTGCATAAGTGTTAGGATGTGTGTCCTTTTCAAAGAACATTTGAAGATTCTAAGATATTTAGCTCACACCGCAACTTGCTAAATCTCTTCTCATCCAAGGGCTTAGTGAAGATATCAGCTAGCTATTCTTTAGTCTTCACGTGCTTGATGGAGATGTCGCCCTTCAACACATGATCACGAACAAAATGATGACGAATCTGAATGTGCTTTGTCTTCGAGTGCTGAACTGGGTTGTGAGCAATCTTGATGGCACTATCATTGTCGCAGAGGAGAGGCACATTCTTCACGTTGACGCCATAGTCCTTGAGTGTTTGCATCATCCAAAGCAGTTGAGCATAGCAAGAGCTAGCAGCAATGTATTCAGCTTCCGCAGTGGACAGTGATACGCAGTTCTGTTTCTTCGAGGACCAACAGACCAAAGATCGTCCGAGGAAATGACAAGTGCCAGAAGTTGACTTGCGGCCCACACGATCACCAGCATAGTCAGAGTCAGAATATCCAATGAGATCAAAAGCAGAGCCCTTGGGGTACCATAATCCTAGTGTTGGTGTGTGAGCTAGATATCGAAGAATATGCTTCACAGCCTTATGGTGTGATTCCTTCGGTGCAGCTTGAAATCGGGCACACATGCAAACACTAAGCATTATATCTGGCCTAGATGCACATAAGTACAATAAAGAACCAATCATGGAGCGGTATACCTTGTGATCGAAGTCAATACCATTTTCATCAGTGCATAATGGCCATTTGTGGGCATAGGAATTTTGACGCCTTTGCAATCTTGCATGCCGAATTTCCTCAGTACATCTTTGATGTATTTCTCCTGAGATATGAATATGCCATTGCGCTGTTGACGAATTTGAAGACCACAAGGCCATTTTCATCTTGCTTTTTGCGGTAGATCCACTTTGTGCCAATGATATTATGCTTGCGAGGATCTGGACGTTTGACCAATTCCCAGACATTTTTGAGCTCAAACTGATGTAGTTCTTCTTGCATAGCCTGAATCCACTCCGGCTCCAAAAATGCTTCATCCACCTTAGTGGGCTCTGTGATAGAGACAAAAGCATAGTGCCCACAAAAGTTAGATAAATGTGAAGCTTTTGAGCGTGTGAGAGGACCTGGTTCTCTAATGTCATCGATGATCTTCTCCACTTGCACTTCTTTTGCAACGCGAGGATGAGCTGGTTGTCGCTGAGGAGTTTGATCAACATTTTCTTCAACACCATTTTCCTCAGCATTTTCTTCAGGTGCATCAGCTCGATGTTCTTCATGAACTGGAATGAATTCTTCAGCAGATTCTTCAGTAGGAATGACATCCTCAGTTGCCTTGAACTTGATAGAATCCTCAGGTGCTGGTTCATCTAACACAGAAGGTAGGTGCTCTCTTTGCGAGCCATTAGTTTCATCGAACCGCACATCTATAGTGTCAACAATCTTGTGAAGAACAAATGTTGAAGACTCTGTAGGTGTGCGAGTCCTTTCCGTAACCAAGCATAAAACCTTCATGTGCTTTCGGTGCAAATTTAGAATTGTGGTGAGGATCTCTAATCCAACATTTAGCACCGAAGACTTTGAAATAACTCACATTGGGTTTCTTGTCAGTGAGGAGTTCATAGGCCGTCTTCTTGAAGAATTTGTGAAGATATACTCTGTTGATGATGTGGCACGCAGTATCAATTGCATCAATCCAAAAACGATGAGGCGTTTTGTATTCATCAAGCATAGTGCGAGCCATCTCAACAAGAGTTCTGTTCTTGCGCTCCACGACGCCATTTTGCTGAGGAGTATAGGGAGAAGATAACTCATGAGTAATACCAAGTTCATCAAGATAGTCATCAAGACCGGAATTCTTGAACTCAGTTCCATTGTCACTTCTGATGTGCTTGATCTTCACACCAAAGTTGGTTGAAGCCCTCGAGGAAAAACGTTTGAAGACTTCCTGCACTTCATGTTTGTAAGTAACAATGTGTACCCATGTATATCGAGAGTAATCATCAACAATGACAAAACCATATAGAGATGCATCATTTGTGACTGTTGAGTAATGATTAGGTCCGAAGAGGTCCATGTGAAGCAATTCGAATGGACGAGTAGTGGTCATGATAGTCTTTGCTGGATGCTTGGCCTTGGTCATTTTCCCAGCTTCACAGGCTCCGCATAAGTGATCCTTGAGGAATTTGACATTCTCAATGCCAATGACATGCTTCTTCTTTGCAAGCGTGTGCAAATTCCTCATGCCTGCGTGACCAAGTCGTCGATGCCATAGCCAGCCTTCTGAAGCTTTTGCAAGTAGACACACGGCTGGTTGTGGTCCTGTAGAGAAATCAACAATATACAAATCTCCTCTCCTAAAGCCTTCGAAGACTTTGGAATTGTCAGCTTCCATAATCACAACACAGCGATACTTGCCAAAGACAACAACCATATCAAGATCACAAAGCATTGAGACTGACATGAGGTTGTATCCTAAGGACTCAACAAGCATGACTTTGTCCATGTGTTTATCCTTAGAGATCGCAACCTTACCAAGACCCAATACCTGACTTTTGCCTTTGTCAGCAAAGATGATATGCTTCAGATGTGACGGTGATAAGGAAGCATCCATCAAAAGATTCTTGTCACCAGTCATGTGATTTGTACACCCACTATCGAGGACCCATTCAGTGGCTTTGGGTTGATCATCCTGCAGATGAATTAGTGTAACTTACAATCTCATATGCTTCATCAATGAAGAATATGATATCCAGTTCATTAGATGAATTTCATCAAGCAGTAAACAGATATAGCAGTAGGAGGACGTGTGAAATGAAAGTTCATTTCATCATGATTCGCCTGTGTCCTTTCAGGCAATTTTGTCAGGTCCCCAGCAAATTCTTCAGACGTTAAGGCACGTCTGGAGACCTGACCCTGCAGAAGAGATTAGTTCTTTTTCTTCACCACCCACATCTGAAGGGGTGGCAAAGAGTTCATCACTCTGCGAGCACCATACGAGAATGGTGGCATAGAAGCCAAACCATTTCGTTTCACATAAGAGGGGTTAGGGTAAGCATATGAATAAGCAGAGAAATTCTTCGAGGACTTATGAACATAATGGTTTGAAGAATAATGCACATATTCATAGCCCTTAGCTCTACCCTGCGAAATAGAGTTGTTAGCACGATGATAATCATATGAGGACTTTGATCCATTTGAGGAATTTGATCCATATGAAGAATTTGATCTGGGTTCCTGTTCTTCACTGGTGGTGTCATGAGGACATTCACCTGAAGATTTTCAAGGCACTTCTTGGGAACCCAGATTTTCTTCATAGGAGAACCGTTCCTGCAGTTAGTGCCAACATATCTAGCAAATACTTCACCATTCTGATTTTTGAACAGTTTATAGTTGGAGTCAAATGACTCATCAGAAGGATGAGGAGATTCACATGTAAAGCCAGATAAGTTAGATGGATCAACTGGAGGTCCCTTTGCAGCAACCCATGATGTTTTGGGGTACTGCTCAGGCTTCCAATATGTTCCAACAGCATTAATTTTCCTCTCAAAGGCGATACCCTCTTTCCTAGGGTTTGTGTTGAGGATCTGTTTTTTAAGCACATCACAAAGAGTCTGATGCCCTTTGAGGCTTTTGTACATGCCTGTCATGTACAATTCCTTCAGCCCTGCATCGTCAGTGATACTAGCAATGTCCTCAGATGAGGAATTAGTGATAGCAGAGGCAGGTGAAGAGTTTGTAACAGTTGAAGCATTTGAACATTCAGGTGAAGAATTAGCAGATTCACGTTCAATGCACTTTAAGCATGGAGGAACAAATTCTTCCTGAGAAGCGCTGATTTGTTGAGCTAGTAATGAATCGCGCTCCTTCTGAAGATCTTCATAACTCACTCTTAGCTTCTCAAGATCTTGCTTTCTTTGAAGAAATTCATAAGAAAGTTTCTCATGATCAGATAAGAGAGTGTTATGATGACTTTGAACGTTATCAAACCTAGACTGAAGTCTCTGAAGATTTTCAGTCAGGGCTTTAGTGCGATCCATTTCTTCACCCACCATATCATCACTTTTGTCTAGCATGTTTTGAACCTTTTCAAAAGCCCTTTGTTGTTTTATAGCAATCTTGGCAAGTTTAGAGTAGCTGGGCTTGAGATCCTCATCAGATTCATTTTCACTAGATTCAGAGGAGGTGTATTTGAGTACCTTTGCACCTTTTGCCATGAAGCAATAGGTGGGAGCGTGGTCATCATTATCTTCATCAGGCTTGTCGGTGGGGTCAGTTTCTTCAGTATTGAAGATGGAATTGCTAACGAAAGCAGTAGCGAAGGCCAGACTCGCCACACCAGATTCGGATTCTTCAGACGCCTCCTCTTCCTCATGTTCCTCAGATTCAGCTTCAGAGTCCATTTCCTTGCCAATGAATGCCCGAGCCTTCTTGGAGCTGCCCTTCTTGTGAGATGAAGACTTCGAGGATTTTGATGACGAAGATTTTGACGCTTTCTTCTTCTTCTTCGCATCATCAGAACTGTAATCCTTGTATTTATTCTTCTTCAATTCCTTTTCCCACTGAGGACAATCTTGAATATAATGACCAGGTTTCTTGCATTTGTGGCACAGCCTTCTCTTATAGTCACTTGATGAGGAATCACTGCTTCTTGAGGATTTTCCAAAGCGACCACGTCTTGAGAACTTCTAGAATTTCTTCACGAACAGTGCTAGCTCCTGGCTCAATTCTTCAGGATCTCCAAGGCTACTACCAGAGTCTTCGCACTCAGATTCAGACACAGCCTTGGCCTTCAGGGCACGTGGTTTGCCATAGCTCGAACCATAGAGATCTCTCTTTTCAGCAAGCTGGAACTCGTGAGTATTTAGCCTTTCGAGGATATCAGCAGGATCAAGTGACTTGTAGTCAGCACGCTCTTGTATCATCAGTGCCAGAGTATCAAATGAGGAATCAAGCGATCTCAACAATTTCTTCACCACCTCATGGTCGGTGATGTCAGTGGCACCAAGCGCTTGAAGCTCATTTGAGATGTTAGTGAGGCGATCGAAGGTTTGTTGAACATTTTCGTTGTCGAGTCTTTTGAAGTGGTTGAAGAGATTGCGAAGAACATCAACTCGAGAGTCATGCTGTGTTGAGACTCCTTCATTTACTTTGGACAGCCTGTCCCAGATGAGCTTGGCAGTTTCCAAAGCACTCAGTCTTCCATACTGTCCTTTACTCAGATGGCCACATATGATATTCTTCGCTTGAGAATCGAGTTGCTTGAATCTCTTCACATCGGTAGCGTTCAGTGAGGGTGAGACAGAGGGAACACCATTTTCCACAACATACCAGAGATCGTTGTCAATTGCCTCGAGATGCATTCACATCTTGTTTTTCCAGTAGGGGTAGTCCGTCCCATCAAAGGTAGGACACCCAGCCGAGACCTTGATCATACCTACGGTCGACATAACTAAAACTCCAGGCGGTTAAACCAAAATCACACAGAACAAGGGAGTATCTTGCTCTGATACCAATTGAAAGTGCGTTATATCGACTAGAGGGGGGGTGAATAGGCGATTTTTATGAATTCTTCACTAAGGAATTTGCCGGTGAGGAAATTCCTTAGCGAAGAACTATTAGCAGTGGAATAAGTACTCAGTTGTAAGCATAACATAATACAAGCATGGTCATCATGATGAAATGAAGACAAGCACAGAGTACAGAAAGCGTAATCACAGGATAACACAAGATGAAGACAAATAGACTGAAGAAATTGAACTGAGGAAATTGAGAAAGTCTTCAGTCAAAGTCTTCAAACACAGATATGAACAAACACTCAACACAGTAATGAGGAAATGAAAGGGTTGAGGAAATATAACCAGTTAGGTTGGTGAAGACAATGATTTGGTAGACCAGTTCCAACTGCTGTCTCAGTTGTACGTCTCGTTGGAGCGGCTGAGTATTTAAACTCGAGGACACACAGTCCCGGACACCCAGTCGCTGAGCACGCAGCTCAGGACACCCAGTCCTCACCGTATTCTCCTTGAACTAAGGTCACACAGACCTCGTCCAATCACTCGTGGTAAGTCTTCAGGCGACTTCCAAACCTTCACAGACTTTGTCACTCCGCGATCCACAATTCCTCTTAAATGCTCTAGACCATGACGCCTAACCGTCTGGAAGAAGCACAATCTTCAAAGGTAACAAGCATCGGGTCCACGCAGGATCAATTTCATTAGTGATGCTCAATCACTTTGGGTTTGTAGGGGTTTGGTTTTGGGTTTTCCTCACTTGATGATTTTCGCTCAAACTCCTCGGAGGATGGGTTGCTCTCAAATGACAAGTGTCAAGCTCTCTCGGAGCAGCCAACCAACTAGTGGTTGTAGGGGGCGGCTATTTATAGCCTAGGGAGCAGCCCGACATGATAAGACATAAATGCCCTTCAATGATATGACCGTTAGGTGGATAAGATATTCTGAGACAGCTGGCGCGCAGCACAACAACGGTCGGAAATTTGACTCTCAAATTCCTCAGGGCTATCATGTTCCTCACTGTGTAGGTAATTCGTACTGGCGAATTCCTAACTCCTCAGTCAGAACAAATTCATTAGCGACCAGAAGAACTTCGTCTCTATCACTGAAGAAAGTGACTGAACTGTATGAGATTTCCAAAGGCTTCACTCGAAGGGATTGGTAGGTGTAGGATTTTGAGTTGAGCATCACATGGAAATTTTTCCTTTGTATTTCCTCGACCCCCTTTAACAGTACGGTGTTTCCTATGACTCAAGAAAGAGAAAATGAAACTACGAAAACAAAAGTCTTCACGCTTCATGTTCCACAAATGAATACCAAGTCTTCAAGGTCACACCAATTTCTTCACTTTCAAAGTCTTCAGAAAGTCTTCAGAATATCAAAGTCTTCAGTTGAAGAACTTCATTTTTAAGGGTCGACTTTCTCTGTAAATATCAAACTCCTCATAGACTTATAGACCTGTGTACACTCACAAACGCATTAGTCCCTTAACCTATAAGTCTTCAATACACCAAAATCACTAAGGGGCACTAGATGCACTTACATGAGCATTCATAGCTCTTTGCATCCGTTGCATGGCAATCCCTACTCCTCATGTTGACATCAATTGATGGGCATCTCCATAGCCTGTTGATTATCCTCGTCAATATGAGACTTTCTCCTTTTTTGTCTTCTCCATACAATCCCCATCATCATATTCTATTCCACCCATAGTGCTATATCCATGGCTCGCGCTCATGTATTGCATGAAGGTTGAAAAAGTTTGAGATTATTTGAGTATGAAACAATTGCTTGGCTTGTCATCGGGGGTATAGAAGTTGGGAACATCTTTGTGTGACGAAAATGAAGCATAGCCTAACTATATGATTTTGTAGGGATGAACTTTCTTTTGCCATCCTATTTTGCAAATACATGATTGCTTTGATTAGTATGCTTGAAGTATTATTATTTTTGTGCCAATATGAACTTTTGTCTTGAATCTTTCGGATCTGAATATTCATATCACAATCAAGAAGATTTATACTGAAATTATGCCAAAGTATCACTCCGCATCAGAAATTCTTTTTTATCATTTACCTACTCGAGGATGAGCAGGAATTAAGCTTGGGGATGCCTAATACGTCTCCAATGTATCTATAATTTTTGACTGCTCCATGCTACTTTATCTACTGTTTTGGACTATATTGGGCTTTATTTCCACTTTTATATTATTTTTGGACTAACCTTTTAACCGGAGGCCCAGCCCAGAATTGTTGTTTTTTTGCCTATTTCAGTGTTTCGAAGAAACGGAATATCAAACGGAGTCCAAACGGAATGAAACCTTCGGGAACGTGATTTTCTCACCGAACATGATCCAGGAGACTTGGACCCTGCTCAAACGAACAAAAGAGGCGGTCACGAGGGTGGAGGGCGCGCCCCCCTGGGCATGCCCCCCTACCTCGTGGCCCCCCTGTTGCTCCACCGACGTACTCCTTCCTCCTATATATACCTACGTACCCCCGACAGATCAGAGACGGAGCCAAAAACGTAATTCCACCGCTGCAACTTTCTGTATCCACGAGATCCCATCTTGGGGCCTGTTCCGGAGCTCCGCCGGAGGGGGCATCTACCATGGAGGGCTTCTACATCAACACCATAGCCTCTCCGATGAAGTGTTATTAGTTTACTTCAGACCTTCGGGTCCATAGCTAGTAGCTAGATGGCTTCTTCTCTCTTTTTGGATCTCAATACAATGTTCTCCCCCTCTCTTGTGGAGAACTATTCGATGTAATCTTCTTTTTGCGGTGTGTTTGTTGAGATCGATGAATTGTGGGTTTATGATCAAGTATTATCTATGCAAAATATTTGAATCTTCTCTGAATCTTTTACGTATGATTGAGTTATCTTTGCAAGTCTCTTCGAATTATCCGTTTGATTTGGCCAACTAGATTGGTAGTTCTTGCAATGGGAGAAGTGCTTAGCTTTGGGTTCAATCTTGCGGTGTCCTTACCTAGTGACAGAAAGGGTTGCAAGGCACGTATTGTATTGTTGCCATCAAGGATAACAAGATGGTTTTTTTATCATATCGCATGAATTTATCCCTCTACATCATGTCATCTTGCTTAAGGCGTTACTCTGTTTTTAACTTAATACTCTAGATGCATGCTGGATAGCGGTCAATGAGTGGAGTAATAGTAGTAGATGCAGAATCGTTTCGATCTACTTGTCTCGGACGTGATGCCTATATACATGATCATTGCCTAGATATACTCATAACTATGCTCAATTCTGTCAATTGCTCAACAGTAATTTGTTCACCCACCGTAGAATATTTATGCTCTTGAGAGAAGCCACTAGTGAAACCTATGGCCCCCGGGTCTATTCTCATCATATCAATCTCTATCGCTTTATTTACTTGCTTTGTTTTTACTTTGCCTTTTACTTTTCACTTTGCATCTATCTATCAAAAATACCAAAAATATTATTTATCATCTCTATCAGATCTCACCCTCATAAGTGACTGTGAAGGGATTGACAACTCCTAATCGTGTTGGTTGCGAGTAGCTATCATTTTGTGTAGGTATGAGGGACTTGTGCGTGGTCTCCTACTGGATTGATACCTTGGTTCTCAAAAACTAAGGGAAATACTTACGCTACTTTACTACATCATCCTCACCTCTTCGGGGAAATCCAATGCAGTGCTCAAGAGGTAGCATAAACCAATAATAATGAATGCAAATGACAGTGTGCTCTCCAGCGGGTGCTTTTAATAAGAAAGGTGATGACTCAACATAAAAGTAAATAGATAGGCCCTTCGCAGAGGGAAGCAGGGATTTGTAGAGGTGCCAGAGCTCGATTTTAAAATAGAGATTGAATAACATTTTGAGCGGCATACTTTCACTGTCAACACAACAACTATGAGATGGCTGTATCTTCCATACTACATGCATTATAGGTAGTTCCCAAACAGAATGGTAAAGGTTTATACTCCCCCAACCACCAACAAGCATCAATCCATGGCTTGCTCGAAACAACGAGTGCCTCCAACATACAACAGCCCTGGGGTAGTTTTGTTTAATTATTTTGATTTACTTTGATCTTTTTAGATCATGGGACTGGGCATCCCGGTTACCGGCCCTTTCTCGTGAATGAGGGGCGGAGTCCACTCCTCATGAGAATAGCCCACCTAGCATGGAAGATATGGATAACCCTAGTTGTAACATGAGCCGCTCGAGCATACAAAACAGAATTTCATTTGAAGGTTTGGAGTTTGGAACATACAAATTTACTTGGAACGGTAGGTAAATACCGCATATAGGTGGGTATAGTGGACTCATATGGAACAACTTTGGGGTTTAAGGAGTTTGGATGCACAAGTAGTATTCCCGCTTAGTACAGGTGAAGGCTAGCAAAAGACTAGGAAGCGACCAACTGAGAGAGCGACAACACTCATAAACATGCATTAAAATTAATTCACACCTAGTACAAGCATGAGTAGGATATAATCCACCATGAACATAAATATCGTGAAGGCTATGTTGATTTGATTCAACTACATGCGTGAACATGTGCCAAGTCGAGTCACTTAATGCATTCAAAGGAGGATACCATCCCATCATATCACATCATAATCATTCTAATAGCATGTTGGCATGCAAGGTAAACCATTATAACTCATAGCTAATCAAGCATGGCACAAGTAACTATAATCTCTAAATGTCATTGCAAATATGTTTACTTCATAATAGCTGACTCAGGAACGATGAATCATCATATTTACAAAAACAAGAGAGGTCGAGTTCATACCAGCTTTTCTCATCCCAATAAGTCCATCATATATCTTCATTATTGCCTTTCACTTGCACGACTGAACGATGTGTATAATAATAAGAGTGCACGTGCATTGGACTAAGCTGGAATGTGCAAGCATTCAACTCAAGAGAGAAGACAAGTAATATGGGCTCTAAATTAAATAAACAATCATGCATATAAGAGCCACTAAGCATTTTCAATATGGTCTTCTCTACCCCCAAATGAAGGAAAAGAAAATAAAACTATTTACACATGAAAGCTCCAAACAAGTAAAAGAAGAACGAGAAATCTTTTTGGGTTTTCATTTTAATTCCTACTACAAGCATAGAATTTAAACTAACTAATTTTTTGTTTTTTCTCAAGGTTTATCAAACACACAAGAAGGAAACTAGAAAAAGAAATTTAAACTAGCAAGGATAATACAATGAAAGAGTATGAGCACCGACGACTAGTGTGTGAACATGAATGTAAAGTCGGTGAGAAATACGTACTCCCCCAAGCTTAGGCTTTTGGCCTAAGTTGGTTTAATACCAAGGACCGCTGCTACTCTCCCCGGTGTATTGGGAGGTGAAATCAGGATACCACTGGCTGGTCATCTCCGGATCCCACTGGACAGATGATGCATGATAAGGGTCTAGCTCAGGTTCCGGTTCTGGTTCAGGTTCTGGAGTAAAAGCTTGAGCTCGATGATTGTTCACCGCTTCCGGTGTGACGAGAAAACTTTCTACAAGCAAATCAAACAACAGAGGCGCATGCAAAATAATAATCTCAATGTGTTTCTTATTAAATCTAAGTTTATACAAGAGCATTCTATCTTCGTTGTCAACAATAAACTTGTGTGCTAACATGCTCTTGTAATCTAAAATGTGAGGAGGCAATGTTGTCTCCTCTTCCTCGTGGCGCCTAATGGGTATCTGAAAATGTCTAGCAAGACGTGCAGCATAGATACCTCCAAATATGGGACCTTTTGTACAATTCAGGGCTAGTTGTTTAGCAACGATGACACCCATATTAAAAGTATTGTCCCCAAGCAAAGCATGTTGAAGAATGATAATATCAGGAACGCTCAAATTCCCACTATTTCCACGACCAATCAAGCATCTACTAGCAAATATGGCAAAGTAGCGTAAAACAGGAAAGTGTATGCTAGAGACCTTCGCCTCAGAGCCCTTCTTTTGCTCCTCTACAACAATAGTATTAACAAAGCCACCCACATCTTCACGATGGGGTTCATCTAATTCTCCCTCATAAGGTATCCTACATACCGCGCAAAAATGACGTAAAGACATTTCTTTGAATTCATCATATAAATGAAATGATACTGCAGGCGGTGATTTCTTAGGATAATAATAAAAGTTTTGCACGAAAGTATTGGTAAGTAAGAGATACTGATCGATTCGATCGTTGATGAAACCGGTGAGGCCTGCAGTCTCGATTAAAGCATAAAAGTCTTCACGAATTCCGGCTTCTTTCAAGAAATCCTCACATGGACATTCGCACGATCGTAGTTCCGCTAAGCGAGGAAGATCATACTTGGCTTTTCCTTCTCTTTGGCTTGTTTTTCCCCAGAGCTTTGGCTAGAAGAGCCTTTAAAGAGCCTCCTTAACATTTTTTGAAAATTTCTGAAGTAACTTCAAAATAAAAGTGAATAAAACTAAACAAGATTGATAGCAACTACTCCTACAAGTGCCTAGAGCCTATATCATGCATTGGAATTGCTTGGGACCTCAAAAATTTAACATGCAAGCTCAAACAAATGGTCACCTAAGCAGAAAAAATTTGGAATGAATAAAGCACTAGAACAAAAACTAATTGGACCAATGGAGGAGTCACATACCAAGCAACAATCTCTAAAAGCAGTTTTGTGAATGGAGCTTTGAGCTAAGAGATCAAAAATCGCAGCAAAACGAGCTAGAACTCGTGCTTGAGCTGGATGGGGATTTTTTTGGGTAGAAGATGGAGTGTGTCGGTGCTGGCATAAGTGGAGGGGAGCCACCAGGGGCCCACGAGACAGGGGGCACACCCTACAGGGGGGGCGCGCCCTCCTCTCTCATGGCATGGTGCTTACCCCTCCTGTAGTGTTTTCAGTCCCTAAAATCCTCAAATATTTCAAAAAAATCATACTAAATTTGTAGGGCATTTGGAGCACTTTTATTTTCGGACTATTATTTTTAATGCATGGATAATTCAGAAAATAGACGGATAATACTATTTTTTGCCTTATTTATTCTAAATAACAGAAGGTAAAAAGAGGGTACAGAAGGTTGTGCCTTCTAGTTTCATCCATCTCGTGATCATCAAAATGAACCCGCTAACAAGGTTGATCAAGTCATGTTAACAAACTCATTCCGAATAACACGGAACCGGAGAAATTTCGAATAACACTAAGTTACCTCAACGGGGATATGAAAATCCCCAACAATAAGAATATCATACTTTTTCTTGACACTAGGGAGAGGAAATTCAAAACCTCCAAAAATGATAGTTGGAACTTTTTCAATAGAATTGATGCTATGAACTTGAGATTGTTTCCTCGGAAAGTGTACCGTATGCTCATTGCCATTAACATGAAAAGTGACATTGCCTTTGTTGCAATCAATAACAGCCCCTGCAGTATTAAGAAAAGGTCTGCCAAGGATAATAGACATAAAATCGTCCTCGGGAATATCAAGAATAACAAAGTCCGTTAAGATAGTGACATTTGCAACCACAACAGGCACATCCTCACAAACACCGATAGGTATAGCAGTTGATTTATCGGCCATTTGCAAAGATATTTCAGTAGGTGTCAACTTATTCAATCCAAGTCTACGATATAAAGAGAGAGGCATAACACTAACACCGGCTCCAAGATCACATAAAGCAGTTCTAACATAGTTTCTTTTAATGGAGAATGGTATAGTTGGAACACCCGGATCTCCAAGTTTATTTGGTATTCCACCCTTAAAAGTGTAATTAGCAAGCATGGTGGAATTTTCAGCTTCCAGTATCTTTCTTTTATTTGTGATGATATCCTTCATATACTTAGCATAAGGATTTACTTTAAGCATATCAGTTAAGCACATACATAAGAAAATAGGTCTAATCATTTTAGCAAAGCGCTCAAAATCCTCATCATCCTTTGACTTGGATGGTTTAGGAGGAAAGGGCATGGGTTTCTGAACCCATGGTTCTCTTTCTTTACCATGCTTCCTAGCAACAAAATCTTTCTTATCATAACGTCGATTCTTTGATTGTGGGTTATCAAGATCAACAACAGGTTCAATCTCTACATCATTATCTTTACTAGGTTGAGCATCAACATGAACTTTATCATTAACATTATCACTAGGTTCATGTTCATCACCTGATTGTGTTTCAACATCAGAAATAGAAATATCATTGGGATTCTCAGGTGTGTCTACAGTTGGTTCACTAGAAGCATGCAACGTTCTATCGTCTTTCTTCTTCTTCTTTTTAGAAGAACTAGGTGCCTCTAAATTATTTCTCTGAGAATCTTGCTCGATTCTCTTAGGGTGGCCTTCAGGATACAAAGGTTCCCGAGTCATTCTACCATTTCTAGTAGCCACTCTAATAGCAAAGTCATTTTTATTATTCAATTCATCAAGCAAATCATTTTGAGCTTTGAGTACTTGCTTAGCTTGAGTAGCAACCATAGAAGCATATTTGCTGACGCGGTGAAGTTCATCTTTAATCTAGCCAGATTATCACCTATGCGTCCTATCTCGAAAGCATTATTCTTTAACTCTCTACCAACATAAGCATTAAAGCTTTCTTGTCTAGCCATAAAGTCATCAAATTCATCTAAGCATGGGCTATGAAATTTAGTAGAGGGTATTTCAACTTTATCATGTCTATAGAGAGAATTTACCTTTACATCCTGTGTCGGGTTATCAAGACAATGTGGTTCTTCAGGCGGTAAATTAAGACCATGTATTTCTTTGATATGTGGTAAATTCTTAACATCTTCAGCTTTAATACCTTTTTCTTTCATTGATTTCTTTGCCTCTTGCATATCTTCAGGACTGAGAAATAAAACACCTCTCTTCTTCGGAGTGGGTTTAGGAATAGGCTCAAGAGTTGGCTCAATTGGTTCAGGAATTACTTCAGGAACTGGCTCAGGAAGAGTCCAATTATTTTCATTAGTCAACATATTATTCAATAATATTTCAGCTTCGTCGACTGTTCTTTCCCTGAAAACACAACCAGCACAACTATCCAAGTAGTCCTTGGAAGCATCGGTTAGTCCATTATAAAAGATATCAAGTATTTCATTTTTCTTAAGAGATTGATCGGGCAAAGCATTAAGTAACCGGAGAAGCCTCCCCCAAGCTTGTGGGAGACTCTCTTCTTTGATTTGCACAAAATTATATATTTCCCGCAAGGCAGCTTGTTTCTTATGAGCAGGGAAATATCTAGCAGAGAAGTAATAAATCATATCCTGGGGACTACGCACACAACCAGGAGCAAGAGAATTATACCAAGTCTTATCATCACCCTTTAATGAGAATGGAAATATCTTAAGGATATATAAATAGCAAGACTTCTCAAATTGAGTAAATAGGGTGGCTATATCATTCAACTTGGTAAGATGTGCTACAACAGTTTCAGATTCAAGGCCATAAAAAGGATCAGATTCAACTAAAGTAATAATATCAGGATCAACAGAGAATTCATAATCCTTATCAGTAACACAGATAGGTGAAGTAGCAAAAGAAGGATTGGGTTTCATTCTAGCATTAAGAGACTGCTGCCTCCATTTAGCTAATAATTTCTTAAGATCATTTCTATCATTGCAAGCAAGAATTTCCATAGCAGCCGCTTCATTCATAACATAACCCTTAGGAACAACAGGTAATACATAATCATTGGGGGAACGTTCATCATCACTATCATCAATAATAGGTTCTTCAATATTTTCATTCCCCCTAACTCTAGCAAGTTGTTCATCAAGAAATTCACCTAATGGCAAAGTAGTATCACGCACAGAAGTAGTTTCATCATGCATAGCAGAAGTGGCATCATCAATAACATGCGACATATCAGAATTCATAGCAGTAGCAGGTTTAGGTGTCGCAAGCCTACTAATAACGGAAGGAGAATCTAGTGCAGAGCTAGATGGCAGTTCCTTACCCCCCCTCATAGTTGAGGGCAAAATCTTGGTCTTAGCGTCTTTCAAGTTCTTCATAGTGATGAACAGATATAAATCCCAAGTGACTTAGAGAATAGAGCTATGCTCCCCGGCAATGGCGCCAGAAATTAGTCTTGATAACCCACAAGTGTAGGGGATCGCAACAGCTTTCAAGGGTGAAGTACAACCCTAATTTATTGATTCGACACAAGGGGAGCCAAAGAATATTCTTGAGTATTAGCAGTTGAGTTGTCAATTCAACCACACCTGGATAACTTAGTATCTGCAGCAAAGTGTTTAGTAGCAAAAGTGGTATGATAATAATGGTAACAGTAGCAACAGTAAAGATAAATGTTTTTGGTTTTTTGTAGTACTTGTAACAGTAGCAACGAAAAAGTAAATAGGCGAAGAACAATATATGAAAAGCTCGTAGGCAATGGATCAGTGATGGATAATTATGCCGGATGCGATTCCTCATGCAATAGTTATAACATAGGGTGATATAGAACTAGCTCCAATTCATCAATGTAATGTAGGCATGTGTTCCGTAAATAGTCATACATGCTTATGGAAAAGAACTTGCATGACATCTTTTGTCCTTTCCCCTCGTTGCAGCGGGGTCCTAGTGGAAACTAAGGGATATTAAGGCCTCCTTTTAATAGAGAACCAGACCAAAGCATTAACACACAGTGAATACATGAACTCCTCAAACTATGGTCATCACCGAGAAGTATCCCGATTATTGTCACTTCGGGGTTGTCGGATCATAACACATAATAGGTGACTATAGACTTGCAAGATAGGATCAAGAACACACATATATTCATGAAAACATAATAGGTTCAGATCTGAAATCATGGCACTCGGGCCCTACTGACAAGCATTAAGCATAGCAAAGTCATAGCAACATCAATCTCAGAACATAGTGGATACTAGGGTTCAAACCCTAACAAAACTAACTTGATTACATGGTAAATCTCATCCAACCCATCACCGTCCAGCAAGCCTAAGATGGAATTACTCACGCACAGTGGTGAGCATCATGAAATTGGTGATGGAGGATGGTTGATGAGGACGACGACAATGAATCCCCCTCTCCGGAGCCCCGAACGGACTCCAGATCAGCCCTCCCGAGAGAGATTAGGGCTTGGCGGCGGCTCCGTGTCGTAAAACGCGATGAAACTTTCTCTCTGATTTTTTTCTCCCCGAGACGGAATATATGGAGTTGGAGTGGAGGTCGGAGGAGGTCCAGGGGGCCCACGAGATAGGAGGCCGTGCCCTAGGGGGGGGCGCCCCCTGTCTCGTGGACAGGCTGTGGCCCCCTGGCATTAATTCTTTCGCCAAAAATTCTTATTAATTCCAAAAAGTGCCTCCGTGTATTTCCAGGACATTCCGAGAACTTTTCTTTTCTACACAAAAAACAACATCATGGCAGTTCTGCTGAAAACAACGTCAGTCCGTGTTAGTTTCATTCGAATCATGCAAGTTAGAGTCCAAAACAAGGGCAAAAGTGTTTGGAAAAGTAGATACGTTGTAGACATATCAGGGTACCTCACGAGGTGCCCGTGACGCAAGCCATGACGACCGAAGCCAGGCGGGCGCCAGGCGGGCGCCGGCCTGGGCAGTGTCCTTGTTTCCCCTTCGGTGTAAAGGGGACAAGCACAGGCCAAGGCATCAGGCAAAGGTTACTGTTTCGGTGCAACAAGACCAAGACCAGCAGAACGGCAGGACAGAGGTCATCATGGAGCCCAGGAAGGCGTCAGCATCAAAACCTTTGGCAGGCGAGGACCAACTTTAGTCAGGATAAGTGTACTAGATGTTCCCCTTCAAAATGGCCAATTGTTGGCGCCCTTCCCGCTCATATTTGGGAAGAGGCCCAGGGCCTCCCTCTATAAATAGATCTAGCCACCGCAGAGTAGCGAGGAGACCAGATTTTGGGTAGACTAGAGAGAGGCGACTGAACTCACCCAAGCAGTTCATCTCACCAGCTCAAGAACACCCCTCACGAGGCTGTTCTTCCTTTGTATTGTTCATCATCAGCCCATGAGGCAATCCACACACCACACACTAGAGTAGAGTATTACACCACAATGGTGGCCCGAACCAGTATAAACCTTGCGTCCCTTGTGTTGTTCTTCATGTAGTCTAGATCTCTTGCGAGGCGACGAGACGAGAGCCGGTAGGGGGAGTGATCTCCGCGCGCACCCCAGAGTTCGAACCTCTAGGGTCTGGCGGAACACAAAATCCGACATTTGGCGTGCCAGGTAGGGGTGCGCCGGAATCCTTCTCCCACCGCCTCGCGTTCCGTCGCGTCGTCGTCATCATGTCCGGCGACCCGACGGGCAACCCCGACCCCTGGGCGGCCTGGCCCGCCCGCACCGAGCCGCCCGCCCAGGGCAACCTCAACCTTGTGTCCCAGGCAGCCCGCGCTCCGCAGGGTGCTGCGGGCCGCGTGCGGCGTGGCCAGGCATCGCCTGCCCTCACGCCGCGGCAGGTGCGGTCAGCAGCGAGGGCTTCAAGCCACGCCGCAGCCACAGCGCCGTACACCCAAAGGGAACATGCGAATTCAAGGGTCGCGCTCACGGTGGCCCGAGAACTACTATGATGCAGGCTGCTGGAGGGTGGCCGCGACATGCTACTGGAGCGGGTGGCAGAGCTCCTGGACTCCGCCGCTTCGGGGGCTCATCCCTTCTGCGCCCAGCTGCCACCCGAGGTCCAGGGCGGACTGTACAGAGGCCCCGTACACGCCCATGCAGCTCCGAGCGGGTTCGAAGGCCTCACCAGCGCTAACCTGGCCATCGGCACCGGGCGACCAGCAGTGCCGGCTCCGCCTCCGACCGGCGAAGGGGGATTCGCTGGGGCCCACGGCCCTGGCGGACCACCACGCTACCACCCCCAAGACAGTACTTTGAGCAGGACTGCGTGGCACGTGGGGCACTACAACGAGGCATTCGGATCGGCGGCCCCGGAAGCTTATGTGCCCCACATGGTAGATCAAGGGCGCGCACTAGAAGAGGACCATGGCACGTTCCTTGGCCCGGGCTGGGGGGAAGAGACACCGGAAGCTGAGCTCTTTCGGGAACCCCAGGAGAGCATCGACGACCATGCTGGTGGCAGCAACTATCGGGTACCGCTAATTCCTCAGGAGCAAACTTACGCTAACCATGGGTCATAGGAGGTACAGGTCGCTGCGGCGAATGGCTGCCCCAATCCAGCAGCTTCCTACCCCTCAGGAGGAGGGCACCGGGGGCTGCCGGAGAGGGGCCGAGATCCGGCCTCACCCCCACAATGCTCGGAGCAAGGCGTCCTCAGGAGGTAGGCCCTCTGCCGGGGAGGTGCCCTAGGGCCTGCCCCCGGTAGAGGACCCGTGGTCATCGGGGGAACCGCTGGCGACCGCTCTATCCCATCGGCGGCGTCCTCGGTCTCCGGCCGTCGCCGGTGTCAACAGAATGTGGCGCAAGGCGGGGCCCTCGTCTGGCGATATGAAGCAAGGCCGGTACCTGTGAAGAAGGCCCAGTGCCTGTGAAGCTCGCCACCTCGTGACACTCTCACGTAATAATGAGTGGGGCTGTACACGCCCCGGAGTCTCCGGAGAGCCGCCCTCGGGCCTCGGGGGCTCCCGCCCACGCCCAGTGGCAGCACTTAGCTCCACGCTGGTGAGAAGACGTCGAAGACTAGACTAGGTGTCGGACGCGTTTTTTTTTGCTTTTTTGCCTTTCTCTTGGTTATCGAGTTCCCTTGGTTTGAATTCAAGTTGGATTTGAGCTTGAGACTTGCGTGTGTTTAGGGAAGGGGTGTTTAGTCTCGTTCGAGCAATCTCTCGCGTTCTGGTTACCGCTTTGCGTCCATTCAGCGTCAGTTGCCTCGCCTCGCGAGCCCCTCGCGAGTCGGGCCAGGCCAGGCATGTATGCAGCCCGGACCGCTGTCACCGCGCCCTCTCAGGAGGTTCTCATCACAGGATCAGTGTGTTCACTCAGGAGACACTCGGGGCACTGCGGCCCCTGCAGGCTCGCTCAAGACCCGCACGGGTTGAAGGTAAACAAGTCGACTGACTCATCACGAGACTGATTGCTTGGCATAAGCATGCATGCGACATCATGTCTACAAATACGCTAACTGCAAGTTTTTAGACGAGGGGCTCCCCCTCCCAAAATGCTCTTACGACCTTCATGGCCAAGCCCAAACCCTTTCTGTGCAGGATAAACAACATGAATAACACGCGATCAATCGGATAAATCCCCCAATGCATCATTAGGGGCACCACCGGAGTCATCACTGGCGTCACTGGCCTCACCATCACCCGCGCCTTCGCCGTCATCGGCATCTGGATTGTTCACCATGCTGCCTTCATTGGCAGCCACGACCACCCCGTCGTCATCAGTGGTGAAGGCCCTAACAAGGGCGTCCACGTTGTCTTCCACCCACTTTGCCAGATTGCCCCGGATGGCCACGGGCACCGGTGCGATGGCGGCGCCGAAATCAAAGTGGGGGTCCCTGTCCTGAAGATAACTAAAGACGCGAGAGAAAGCACGCCCAAGCAGGGCATGACTCCTCTCCTCGACAAGTCTGTCGGCCCTGCCCGACCGGGTCTCCAGCTGCGTCACCACGTCCGTGAAGAACCGAAGATTGCCAGCATAGTTGATCACGCGAGGCTCTACGACGACTGCCTTGCAGATGTTGCCCAGGGCAGTGTTGGCCCTTTCCCTGAGCCTTCGAAGCATGGGTCCATGCTCATGCTCCAAGGTCTTCCGCTGGCGGATCTCATCCTCATTCCACCGCGCAACGGCCTCAGCGCCGTCAACCCTATATTGGAGAAGAAGCACCTTGGCACGGGAAGAGGCCAGCTCCATCTGCGCCGCGCCAAGAGCGGCCCCGGAGGCGTCCACACGCCGCGTCACTTCATTCAGCTTGGCCCTGAGGGCGGCGGTCCCGCCCTCCGCTTCGGCCCTGATCAGCTCCAGCCTTCCTCCGTACTCGCGCTCAAGATTCGAGCGAGCCACCGCCACTCGACGGTCGACCTCCTCTTGGACTCGGGCTTCCCGCGCGGCGACTTCATCCGCCTGGGCCACCAGGCGCTCCCTCGTCTCCAACCGCTCGAGGTCAAGGTTGCGCTCAGTAGCCTCCAATGTCGGCGCCTCCTCGCGCCTCCGGAGCTCGGCCTCGTCATCAGGTGACCCCTTCAACGACACAAGGGCCGCCTGACGCAGCTCCACTTGCTGCCCTAGGGAGTTGCTCCAGGCTTGGAGCTCCCACACACGCTCCTCTATAGCCTGGCGTCGTCGGTCTACGTCCCGAGCCTCCTCGACGGCTTGGGAGCAGGCCTCCTGCGAGGCCGCCAACGATGCCTCAGCCTTCACGTTTTCGAGATCGCGCTGGTGGCGTGCGAGGTTGACGGCCACCTTCAGCCGGTGCCTCTTGTCCGCGAGGCACAAACCTTCAGCCTTGAGGCATGCATCCTCGCCAGGAAACTCCACCCCGAGCTGGTCCATCACGTTCGCCGCCTTTTGAAGGAACTCTTGTCGAAGGGCGCTGCGCTCCCGGGCCCGCCTGAGCACGTCTTCCACGTCGTCCTCCGCCCCTGGCGCACGCGGAGGACCATGAGCCGGCAAGCCCCCTCTGGGCAGGGGGCTGGGGGCTGGCACCCTCGTGATCGTCGGGCGTGCCCTGCTAGGGACCCGGCCTGGTGCTTGTCTGTTCACCAAGGAAGAATTCAAGATTGACTCCAGCCAGTCGCCGTCCGCGACCAAGGGAGGAGCTCGGGGCAGGCTGGCTGTGCCCCAAGAGAGCTCGCGAAGGAGAGACATGAGGCGCGCAGGATCAAGATGCTCCGCTGGATGGCTGACTTCTTCGACCAGCCTCATGGTAGGGGCGGTACTCGAGCTCGGGGCGCTTGAAATCGGTGGAGAGGGCGAAGCTTGAGGGGATGGCTCCTCAGCCGCTTCCATGAATTAGGCAGGAAGGGCCCTGAAAGGCAATGGTCAACTGAAGCAATGGGAAAGTAAGGGACCCAGAAGGGAGGAGACTTACTCGTCGATGGCAAAGTACTTCCTGCGCTTCAATAGGGGCAGGGGTAATCATCACCACCCAAGGCTTCCTTTCTCTTCCGAAGGGCCTCGAAGTCTACGCGAAAGTGGCCTAGGAGATTGGCGCAAGGGTCTGTCTGCGGTGAGGAGGAGGCGTCAAGGTGATCGGCGTCGGGGGCATCGGCCTGGAGTGCGCCGCCAGGCGCCGCCTCATGGAGGATGGCCGGGGCCTCGGGAGCCGCGACTCCTCGCTTGCCGCTGCTCCAGAGCAGGCTTCGGGAGATGCCACCTCTGGGGCTCTGCACGGCGTCGACCTCTCGACATCACCCCCTTCGGTCCCCGACGGTTCTTGTCTCCCTGCACCATCACCTGAGACGGAGCCGCTTGGGGCGACCGGAAGATCAATCACAACGACGAGATTCTCGCGGGGGACCCTAAGGCCAGCCGGGCGCAGCCCCCACTCATCAAAGTTGGGCATCTGCCTCACAAAATCAGCCCTGCCAGAGCAGAGATACAAGAGGGCACCGCCGTGTTGAAGGCTTCCTTGGGAAAGATCGCCAGTCAGGACCTTGAGCACAGTCTTCAGCGCTTCAGGCGCCAGGTCCTCCTCCTGAAGCCGCATGCGGTCCTTGTGCCCTGCCAAGTCCCAAATCTGGCGAGAGTGTCACTAGAGAGGGGCAATGCGACACTGAAGGAACTCATTCACCACCTTGGGCGCCATCACCTCGAGCGCCCTCAGACTCTGGAAGCGACGCCAGACGAAGGCAAGTCGGGGGCTCACGAGCGCCTCATGATCCCAGCCCTAGTTGGGAACAACATGCGAGGTTGGGTGCGAGAGCAGGGGGCTGGGTACTCCGACATCCATGTACAACCACCGCTCTCTGAACCTAGCCCCAGGAGGAGGAAGGCCGAAATCGATCCGTGAAGAAGCCGTCCCAGGCACATCGGTGAAGCTCACACACCCCGAGCATTGAGTGGGGTCGCTCAGGCGCAAAGAGAAGAAATGGCGCAGCAAGGCAACGGAAGGAGGAATGCCCACCATTGCCTTGCAAACAAAAGCAAAGACAGCCAGGTGGGAGATGGACTCAGGCCCGAGGTGCATCATGTGGACCTGATAATAGGAGAGCACTGCATTGAAGAAAGCATAAAAGGGGGGAACTAGACCCGCCCACAAGGCATCGGCGAAGAACCGGACCTCCATCATGACCCTATCAAAGGAGGCATGGGACGCAGGCCAAACTGTGGTCCTGCTGCATTCGTTGAAGATGGTGGCAAAGGCAGAGCTGACCTTGTTCAAGGCTTCAGGTTTGAGTATGATGGACCGCTCAACGGCGGGGGCCACCGGCGGGAGCAAGTGGGATGAGGGCGCAGGCTTCTTCCCCCTGTTCTCCTTCATTGGCGCCATGACAATGGGAAAGGGGGGAGAGTTCGAGTTGGATTGGAGGCGGAGGTTGGAGTCTAAGGAAGAAGGAAGGGCAGGAAGCACGCAGGCGGCGAAAGGGGAATGGATGTGTGCAACCATGGGTCCTCCTAGCCAGGCGTGGACTGAGGCATCGTGGGGAAGCGGAGACACCCACGTCCAATCAACCGCCACGCGGCGCCCTAGGCCGCAGGCTGTGGCGCCCGCGGCACTTCGCACTTGCCCCTTCGCTTGTCTGCTAAGCCAAGTCTGGGCACGCCTTGGGCCCGGGGGCTACTGTCGGTGTTCTGGGAATGGGGGTACCCAGACTTACCTGCCTGCGGCCTGTGGCGTGGCTCAAAGAGTGGCCCAGTGCGGCCCATCTTCGTCAACACAAGCTCAAGACCCTCGCGAGGGGCCAAGCCTCGCGGGGCGGGCGACAGGAAGCTTCCTCAGGCGCAGCCTCATCAGATCGGCTCGCGAGGAGGCGGAGAGATCAAGGCGGGGTACCTCACGAGGTGCCCGTGACGCAAGCCATGATGACCGAAGCCAGGCGGGCGCCAGGCGGGCGCCGGCCTGGGCAGTGTCCTTGTTTCCCCTTCGGTGCAAAGGGGGCAAGCACATGCCAAGGCATCAGGCAAAGGTTACCGTTTTGGTGCAACAAGACCAAGACCAACAGAAGGCAGGATGGAGGTCATCATGGAGCCCAGGAAGGCGTCATTGTCAGAACCTTTGGCAGGCGAGGACCAACTTTAGTCAGAATAAGTGTACTAGATGTTCCCCTTCACAATGGCCAATTGTTGGTGCCCTTCCCGCTCAATATTTGGGAAGAGGCCCAGGGCCTCCCTCTATAAATAGATCTAGCCACCACAGAGTAGCAAGGAGACCAGATTTTGGGTAGACTAGAGAGAGGCGACTGAACTCACCCAAGCAGTTCATCGCACCAGCTCAAGAACACCCCTCACGAGGCTGTTCTTCCTTTGTATTCTACATCATCAGCCCCTGAGGCAATCCACACACCACACACTGGAGTAGGGTATTACACCACACACTACTAGGAAAAGGCCTACTAATGGCGCACCGGTTTTGCCTACTAATGGCGCACTACCGGTGCGCCATTAGTAGCACGCCATTAGAATTTTTTACTAATGGCGCACCACTGGTGCGCCATTAGTATCTGGTATACTAATGGCGCACCTGGCAGTGCGCCATTAGTGTGTAAATCCATGCGCCATTAGTATGCCTACCGAGGGGCCATATGTAACCATGTGCTTTGTCACACTAATGGCGCACTCTGCCTTGATGCGCCATTAATATCCTTTGGCACATTAATGGCGCACTCTGCCTTGATGCGCCATTAGTATGAATATTTGTTTTTTTTTGAATATTTGTTTTTTTTCTTTTCATATTTTTGCATAGGTTACAAAATATATTATTGGACAGAATATAGACAGCAGCACACAGCAACATCAGATTCATCGAATACAATAGAAGATTAGTCTCCAAATACAATTCATCATATTAGTCTCCGAATTCAAAAGACCAAACAAAGATAAAACATTACAAGTCTCAAGAACGCGAGTATCGAGTTTGTCTTCACATTACAAGTCGATATTGATCATCTAAACTACCATCACATAAAAGAGAGTTGTGATCATCACGATGAGCATCATCGCGATCAAACTGGTCCCCACGCCACTAGGGGTTGTGTAATCAGGATCGGTGTCTTCCGCGGCGTCCTCATAGCGGTGAGGTTGTTCCTCCATCTCCTGGGATAGCTCCCAGAATTGTTTGCCACCCGAACCTCCGGCCTCATTGTTGTGGGCCATGTTTCGCTTTAAATAGGAAAAAAGTTTGGTCAAAAAGTTGGTTATTGTCAAGGAACAAGATCATGGTCTCATCATTTAGGGTTTGTCGACACCAAGGCACCCTAAAAGCCTAAGCTTTCATCATTTAGTGTTTGTCGATGCCGAGGCACCCTAAAAGCCTAAGCGTACATCATTTAGGTTCTCATCAACACCGAGGCATCCGGGGCAGCCAAGTTAAGTTTTCATCATTTAGGGTTTATCGATGCCGAGGCACCCTAGGTTGGGCCTAATCACTTGGCACTAATCACTTGGCTCTATTGCCACCTATGTTGGGTTTATCATCTAGGGTTTATCGATGCTAAGGAGAATTCTAAGTTGGGCCTAATCACTTGGCTCTATTGCCACCTATGGTTTAATGCAGCAAGGGAAATTTCAGCATGACCTTTGCTGAAAATAGGACATACGGAGTACCCGAATTTGCCGGAACGGAAGTTAATCAACATTCCGACAAACTCAAGGGCCTCTCGGGGTACCTGCAAATTCATCACGACAAGATGGTCGGAGACATGACCTTTGCAAAATGGTCAGAGACACGATGGTCTTTCTCAATGTGATCAATTGATGGATCAACACATAAAACATGTCCAATAAGTATGATTTGTAGAGTCAACATCAGTATGAATATATATAAAGTTTTTCTTCATCAGCTAGGCCCATGCAAGTAACTGCATCAGTATGAATATATATAAACAAGCAAAGAATGCATGCAAGTTTAAAGTAAAACGTTTCAGTTAATGCAAGTACTCCTCTTGCTCTCTACTTTCTCTCTTCTCTTCTTCAGTTAATTAACTGAATTTTACTGATGTTGTTGTTAACTGAATTTTAATCAGCTGCTGAAGAACACCTTCAGTTTCGTCAGATATAGGTGTAGTTTTCAGAAACAGGAGGGCCCATGTCTCCCCTCCTAGACATTTCAGAAACAGGAGTGCCCACGTCTCCCCTCTAGAGTTTTCGAGGGCCCACGTCTCCCCTCGAAAGGGCAGGACGTTTGAGTTTTCGAGGCAACTCCCCACGTCTCCCCTCCACTGGCAACTCCCCACGGCGCCTCCTATTCCATTGCCACGTCCAGGTAACTCCCCTCCTATTCCATTGCCGCTCCATCTTCCTCTCTTTGCCTCCCTCCTCATTCCATTGCCGCTCCATCTTCCTCCCTCTACCTCCCTCTGCCTCCAGCATCAAGCAACTCCCCTCTGCCTCCACCATCGCTGGCCAGGAGGACAATGACGAAGGAATCGTGGAGCAACTCCCCTCCGTCAACCAAGAGAATGGCGGAGGCATCGTGGAGCAACTCCCCTCCGTATGCCAATCATCACCGTGGTGAGGCGCCTGGCAAGGAGCCGCTGGTGGTCGACGACGATGTTCCAGTCCCCGGGCAGAAGCGGGACTACACCATGCCGCTCAAGGTTGATATCCACCTGAAGGAGCCGCTGGATGTCGTATGCACCAGCAATCCAGACGAAGCCGACAAGATGATCCGCAAGATGAGGAGGAGGCTCAGCGGCATGCTTCATCGGAATATCGACGTTGATGTCGAGTATACCAGGGAAGACAAACCTCCACAAATTGTTGCAGTTCTGCAGTTATGCGTGGAGGATCTCGTCCTGGTATACCACATCACCGCGGCAACCAAATGGTAAAAACATCTAGTTCTGAAGTTTCTGTCTAATTAGTAGTTTCTGAAGTAGATGCAATAGTTCTGAAGTTCTGAAGTAGATGCATACTAGTTCTCAAGTTATGAAGTTTCTGTCTAATTAGTAGTTTTTTGGTGATCATACAGAATGTTGTCTACAAGTTTTTGTGATCATTTAGTAGCTGTTATGAATGTTGTCTTGTAATGAAAAAGATTGCAAAAAAATACATCATTGAGATGTTATGCTTGCTGTTTTGATCATACAGAATGTTGTCTTGTAGTTGTTGTGATCATTTAGTAGTTGTTGTGATCATACTGTATTAACTGGATTTTGGTCAGAACTGAAGATGCTATTTTAACTGAATTTTGCTTCAACTGAACCCATTTTAATTCTGTAGTTTCTGAAGTTTTTGAAGTAGATGAATTTGATGCACCAGATTAATTTGATGCAGGCCCAAGGAACTCCGCCCGCTCCTGCAGGAGAAGAAGTTGTACACCTTTGTTGGCTTCTGCATTAGAGGCGACAAGGAGAAGCTGAAGTTGTCTGGTTTGGAGATCAACCCCGACAAGTACGTCGACTTGCAGCACAAATGGAGAGTTCCAAACAATGGAAAGAAGTGGCAGGCTTTGGCTGAGTTTGCAGCCAGCCTCAGCCACCCATCCTACTCAAACATGAAGCAGAAGATCGACAGGAATTCGGACCACCTACTATGGGGGGACAGCCCACTGCCAAACAAGCTCATCGAGTACGCCGCAAAAGATGCGTACTTCACCTACGAGGCATGGAAGAAAATCGAAATCACCAAAGAAGGTTTGGAGCTCTGGCAAGAGGCAGAGGAAAATTGGGATGACCCCTACTACTGGGGATATTGAGTTGTTTGTGGTATTGGGATGACCCCTACTACTGTGTCTCAGTTTGTAGTTATGTGGTTGAACAAGTTTGCTTTTGTTATGTTGAACAAGTTTGCTTTTGTTATGTTGAACAAGTTTGCTTTTGTAATGATGAACAAGTTTGCTTTGGTTGTCAGTTGACATCATCTCATCGCTGAGCATGGTTTAGTTTTACCTTTATCTATTTATTATTTAGGCAGAGCTATTCAGGCATGGAAGATATAATCATCCTTATGGTTACAATGAAACATGATCTTTCCAACCACATAACTTAACTGCAAACATTTCCCTTGTAAATTGCAGTTACACATTCCAACCAATACCTGCAGGTTCTAATTGCATACTGAATGACCATCAATGACTAAGTGAAGCAAATAATTGCTATGCAAATAATTGCTATAATCATCCTTGTAGTTACACATTCTCCTCTTGCTCTCTACTTTCTCTCTTCTCTTCTTCAATTAATTAACTGAATTTTACTGATGTTGTTGTTAACTGAATTTTACTAGTTAAACACATTATAACTTGAGTGTAACTCAGGACAAGTTAAACTTAAGCTAGAAGATACAAGTTGAACACACACCAGGCAGTTTTTATAATATTATTAGAAAAATATCTTCAGTGTAACTCAGGACAAGAAAAATCTCCACCAGAATAGGACTACCATTTAAGAGTAATTTCCTCCAGTCAAACAAAGTTCAAACAAAAACTGACAACAATCTTTTGATTAAGAGCCAAGTCACAACACTCTTTGAAGTTCAAACAAAAACTGACAACACTTGTTTGAGCTGTCTCCTCCAAGAAAGAGCCAAGTCAGTCTCACCCAACTAGGGAAACATCAGTTAGACCACTAGCAATTGGGAATACACAACTGGGGCTAGGTTTGTGCTCTAGCTAGGCAGTAAAACAGAGCATATAGAGGCATTGCATGCCTCTGCTGCAAGTGGGGATGTGAGCAGGATTATCACAATTAGATCACTAATTTGCTGGAATCTTATTTACAATTTTCTTCAAACTAGTTACCACTCACTAGTACAATCTTTTCTAAACTGGTTGCCATCATCTCCCTTTTTATCATTTTGGTTATGTGAAATTAGTTGTAGTGAGTGGCCAAGCAACCACTAGCAATTTGTGCATAACAATTCCCGGTAGTTTTACCTGTAAGCCCCCCTCTTCTGGCAACCTAGTCAAAAAAATTATACTACACAGGAAGCATCTGTTTCCATCTCTCTGTATAAAGGTTTAGCATTTGGCTGAATTGACTGAACGAGAAATGGGAAAAACAAACAACTCAAACAGAATGATGCCACTGCCGTTCGGTGCTACTGTTGGATTGAAATACTACAGCCGGAATCAACTAGTGTTTGCGAGAAGGAAGAGGGGAGAGGAGGCGGAGCTCACCGGGGAGGCGAAGGAGGCCCTGCGACAGCTTAGTAGCAACAGAGGTGGCCAAAGTTGAGGAAGACAGCGGCGACCCGAGGAAGAAGAGGTGGAGGGGGGGTGGAGGGGTCGAGCGCCGTCGCGCCCTGGTTCTGCGGCTCGCCGGCCCGATGTTGAAGCAGATTCTGCTCGCCGCCTTGCCTGTCGCCTCGCACGGTGGAGCTCGAGGGCTGGGAAGGCGAGGGAGGGGGTGGGTGGGTGCGGTGAAGGTGAGGGAGGGGGTGGATTGGGAGCGGACGATGATGGGGGGCAGGGCAAGGGCTGACTGGGGGCGGCGACGGAGACGGAGGCGCGGGGGCGGCGGCGGCGTGGGTCGGGGCAGCGCGCGGGTGGATCTGGTGGCGAAGGAGAGAGGGTCGAAGGGAGGGAGGATAGCTAGGGGGAGGGTTCTAACGGCGCACCGTCCAATCGTGCGCCATAAGTATGACTATTCTAATGGCGCACCACACCACGGTGCGCCATTAGAATTTTGTTTTAATCTAGCCCACTAACCATATCTACAACCTAACCCTATCTACACCAGAACCCACCCACTAGCCCGACTGGTCATCACGTAGCACACACACCAGGAGGTCCTGGGTTCGATTCCCAGGCTCCCCAATATTTTTTATGCATTTTAAATGCTGTTTTTATATTTATTTGTGTTTAAATATGTTCAAACTTGTTTAAATCATAACAGTAATATTTTTTTTATAAAAACAGTAATAATTTTTTTTTAAAATATGTTCAAATTTCTTACTTGAAAATATCATCAGTGACGGCGGTGGAGCGGGGGAGGGTGCGGGGATCGAGATCGAGATGGAGGGGGAATCGAGATCAAGATGGAGGGGGATCGAGATCAAGATGGAGGGGGATCGAGATCAAGTGTCCTCATGAATTCAAAAAGTGTCCATGACATTTAAAAATATTCATGATATCAAAAAGTGCCCATGAAATACAATCGAGAAATGAAGACTACGATCTTCTTGCCCTTCTTTTTCGCAAATGGAGTTCTTCTGTGGAACGGACGTCCTTTAGGTAGGGTGGTCCTGCTTCTTCTTGTGGTGTGTGCTGCTACTTCATCGTCATCGTCATGTTCGATCTTCGGGTCGCCGTACTTGTCAAAGTCTTGCTCATTGGCTATTCCATCCATTCCGATGATCTTCCTTTTGCCTCTCCTCACGACAACATGACTGGGCTTTGGCGGGTCGGTAATGAAGAAGCATTGGTCCACTTGGGAAGCCAGTACCCATGGCTCATTTTTTGCAGTGACGTTTGTGCCCGCGGTCTTGGATTTGGCTTCGGGTATAAACACGACTGGGCTTTGGCATAGTGCGCCATTAGTAGGTTTGCAAAAAAGTAAAAAAAAATTATATACTAATGGCGCACTGTCTAGGTCGTGCGCCATTACTAGTTCTAACTAGTAATGGCGCACTTTGCCATCCATGCGCCATTAGTTTGTATGGTAAAATGGGGAAAAAAATCAATAGTAGTGGCGCACCGTGAGCACGGTGCGCCATTAGTGTCTTCCACACTAATGGCGCACGAGCAACCCGTGCACCATTAGTATATAGTAGTGGCGCACTACTTACCTGGTGCGCCATTAGAATCAGTCCTATCTATAGCCCTTTTCCTAGTAGTGACAATGGTGGCCCGAACCAGTATAAACCTTGCATCCCTTGTGTTGTTCTTTGTGTAGTCTAGATCTATTGCGAGGCGACGAGACATGAGCCGGTAGGGGTAGTGATATCCATGCGCACCCCAGAGTTCGAACCTCAAGGGTTTGCCGGAACCCGAAATCCGACAACAACTTTGGTGGGGTCTACTGTTTTTCCTTCTCCGGATATAACATGTCCGAGGAATCCAACTTCCTTCAACCAAAACTCACACTTGCTGAACTTGGCATATAGCTTATGTTCTCTTAGCTTCCCAAGTACCAAATGCAAATGCTCGAGTAGACCAAAATATCATCAATGAACACCACGACGAACTTATCCAAAAACTCCATAAACACCTTGTTCATCATGTTCATGAAATATGCAGGCGCGTTAGTCAGACCAAATGACATAACGGTATACTCATATAGCCCGTACCTTGTGGTAAAGGCTATCTTAGGTATATCCTGCTCTCGAATCTTCAACTGATGGTATCCTAATCGCAGATTGATCTTGGAAAATACTTTATCTCCTTGCAACTGGTCAAACAAATCATTAATCATCGGCAGCGGGTACTTGTTCTTGATCGTTACTTCATTCAATCCACATAATCAACAACCATCCTCAATGATCGATCCTTATTCTCCACTAGAAGCACTGGTGATCCCCAAGATGACGAACTTGGGCGAATATAACCTTTATCCAGTAACTCCTTAATCTGCTTCTTAATTTCCTCCAAATCCTGTGCGGGCATCCTGTACGGTCTCTTAGATATTGGCCCGGTGCCTGGCAAAAGCTCAATCAAAAACTCAATGTCTCTATCCGGTTGCATGCCTGGCAACTCCTCTGGAAATACATCAGGGAAATCCTTTACCACTGGTACTTCCTCCTATACAACTCCTGATAAGGAATTCACTTGAGTCCTCTTCGACACATGCCGGGATACATACTTAATCCTTCTGGGGTGGTGAGCATAATTGACTTACTGGCGCAATCGATGTTTCCTCCATACATCGATAGCCAATCCATACCCAGAATCACATCCAAACCTTGCGACTCCAAAATTATCAGATTTGAGGGGAAAACATGCCTCCCTATGGTCAATGGCATCTGAAAACATCCTTGGCTTGCCGTATACTCCGCTCCTGGCGAGCTTACTAACATAGGTGCTCTAAGAACCTTGGTGGGAAGTTTATACTTATCCACAAATCCCCTTGATATGTATGAATGCGATGCACCAGTATAAAAAAGAACGATTGCCGTAAAAGACTTAACCAAAAACTTACCTATTAATGCATCTGGCTGTGCTTCAACCTCCTCCACGTTAACGTGGTTCACCTGTCCCCTGTTGAAAGGGTTGGGCTTCTTCCCAGAGCTTCCACTGCCATTTCCATTCTTTGCTTCAGGGCATTCAGTGGCGTAATGTCCAGTCTTCTGGCACTTGAAATAGGTAATGTGGCTCAGATCCCTCTTGGCTGGTGTTGATGGGTTGGAATGGTTCTGGCTGTTGCTTCCTCCATTCCCATTGCCATTCTTGGGGCCACTATGGTTGTGCAAACTCCCTCCATTGTGATTGTGACCTCCATGGTTATGATGAAAAGGTTCTCCCGAGTTCGGGGTAAAACGAGGCTTCTGCTGAGCTCCAGAATTGTACTTCCCTTGTCCATACTTCCTCTTGCGGTTGTCAATCTGCTGCTGCTTCCCTTCAATCATGAGAGCTCTATCTACCAACTCATGCTAGTTGTTGAAGGTTGCCACCATCAACTGCATGCTCATCTCATCATTTAGTCCTTCCAGGAACTTCTCCTGCTTAGCTGCATCCGTAGCAACGTCATCTGGAGCATAACGTGCTAACTTACTAAAGTCATCCACATACTGGCCAACTGTACGTCCTCCTTGGCGCAAGTTGCAAAACTCACGCTTCTTCATGGCCATAGCTCCTGCTGAAACATGGGCAGAATGGAAAGCCTGCTGAAACTGGTCCCATGTGACAGTGTCGATGGGGTAAGTGGCTGTGAAATTTTCCCACCATGATGCTGTAGGTGCATCAAGCTGATGTGCGGCAAAACGCACCCTCTCCGCATCTGTGCATCCTGCAGTGGTCAACTCCCTTCCAATCTTGCGGAGCCAATCATCTGCAACAATCGGATCGGTGCTACTGGAGAACACTAGCGGATTAAGCCTCAAGAAACGGGCTAAGTGATCAACATGTGGTGGTGGTGGTGGATTGTTCTTGTTGTTCCCCTGATTCTGATTCTGGACTAGTAGCTGCATCAGGGTATTCTGCTGCTGGATCAACTGAGTGAGCTCTGGTGGGAAAGCAAATCCATTGTCGCGTCTCGGAGGCATCTGATGGGTTTAGAAAAGATGAGAAAATAGAATAGAAATAGATTTAGAGGGAAAACACTACCCATATGCACATGAGACAAACACAATCATATCACTTCAATCAATTCAAACAAAGGTATACAACGGTCTAACTATCATTACAAAAGTGCTCGGACTATACTATATACATTGGGAAATACTACTACTGATATGGTGGTCGACTAGAAAAATTGATCTGTCGAAGACTCCATGATATCTGCTCCGGCTTCATCAACATAGTCATCATCGCTATCGCCAGGGTCCGAGTCGGTGTCGTCGATGATGATGTAGTTCGCCGGGCAAGTGGAATCGTCGTCATCTCCTCCTGGTGCGGGGTCTCCCATGAATACTCCTAGCTTCTTCTTCAGATCATCATTCTTCTCCACGAGTATAGTTATTTCCTCCTCATATCCATCACATGTAGACTTGATTTCTTCTTCCAGCTCCGTCATCTTGGCCATTTCCTTCTTCAGATCCATCATGCTTGCACACATTTGGTTCTCCTGGCGACGAATGTGCTGGTTTAACTCCTAGATGAAAGCTACAATAGATCTATCCTTCCTGGTGTTGATCATCTCCCATAGCTCATCTCGGCGCCCACAAATTTGGTATATAGTATCCTTGAGATCCTTGTGGTAAATTTCTCCAATGTGTCCCATGGTGATGTGGGCTGCCATGCTCTTTCCTAGACTCCAGGTTGGGGCATCAAAGGAAAACTCTATGGGCTCAGTGACTGGCATGAACATCCTTCCTGGAACTTGAACTTGATCATCCAACGCTCCTGTTCTGGTAAAGTGGCGATGTAGGTCCCGGTGAAACTTGGTACTCCGATGTTCAGGTATCTCGTAACTTCCTTCAAGTGGTGTCCAAAAGGTGTATCTTCATCCGTTGGGTGAACCTGTTCTTTGCATCTGCCATCCTAAAGAGTAGAAAAGGGAGAGGAGTCAGAAATGAGAAGAGAGTAGTGATCTAGGGCTTTAGCTTAGTGGTCATGTACTACAGTCAGCGTGTGCTCTGATACCATCTTGTAGCGACCAGACCTCAAACAGTCTGATCTCTGTGCATCAGTGTCATCCCTGGATCAGTAATGCTGACACACACAGTAACCTTGTGTCCCAGGCAGCCCGCGCTCCGCAGGGTGCTGCGGGCCGCGTGCGGCGCGGCCAGGCATCGCCTGCCCTCACGCCGCGGCAGGTGCGGTCAGCAGCGAGGGCTTCAAGCCACGCCGCAGCCACAGCGCCGTACACCCAAAGGGAACAGGCGAATTCAAGGGTCGCGCTCACGGTGGCCCGAGAACTACTATGATGCAGGCTGCTGGAGGGTGGCCGCGACATGCTACTTGAGCGGGTGGCAGAGCTCCTGGACTCCGCCGCTTCGGGGGCTCATCCCTTCTGCGCCCAGCTGCCACCCGAGGTCCAGGGCGGACTGTACAGAGGCCCCGTACACGCCCATGCAGCTCCGAGCGGGTTCCAAGGCCTCACCAGCGCTAACCTGGCCATCGGTGCCGGGCGACCAGCAGTGCCGGCTCCGCCTCCGACCGGCGAAGGGGGATTCGCTGCGGCCCACGGCCCTGGCGGACCACCACGCTACCACCCCCAAGACAGTAGTTTGAGCAGGACTGCGTGGCACGTGGGGCACTACAACGAGGCATTCGGGGCGGCGGCCCCGGAAGCTTATGTGCCCCACATGGTAGATCAAGGGCGCGCACTAGAAGAGGACCATGGCACGTTCCTTGGCCCGGGCTGGGGGGAAGAGACACCGGAAGCTGAGCTCTTTCGGGAACCCCAGGAGAGCATCGACGACCATGCTGGTGGCAGCAACTATCGGGTACCGCTAATTCCTCAGGAGCAAACTTACACTAACCATGGGTCACAGGAGGTACAGGTCGCTGCGGCGAATGGCTGCCCCAATCCAGCAGCTTCCTACCCCTCAGGAGGAGGGCACCGGGGGCTGCCGGAGAGGGGCCGAGATCCGGCCTCACCCCCACAATGCTCGGAGCAAGGCGTCCTCAGGAGGTAGGCCCTCTGCCGGGGAGGTGCCCTAGGGCCTGCCCCCGGTAGAGGACCCGTGGTCATCGGGGGAACCGCTGGCGACCGCTCTATCCCATCGGCGGCGTCCTCGGTCTCCGGCCGTCGCCGGTGTCAACAGAATGTGGCGCAAGGCGGGGCCCTCGTCTGGCGATATGAAGCAAGGCCGGTACCTGTGAAGAAGGCCCAGTGCCTGTGAAGCTCACCACCCCGTGACACTCTCACGTAATAATGAGTGGGCCTGTACACGCCCCGGAGTCTCCGGAGAGCCGCCCTCGGGCCTCGGGGGCTCCCGCCCACGCCCAGTGGCAGCACTTAGCTCCACGCTGGTGAGAAGACGTCGAAGACTAGACTAGGTGTCGGACGCATTTTTTTTGCTTTTTTGCCTTTCTCTTGGTTATCGAGTTCCCTTGGTTTGAATTCAAGTTGGATTTGAGCTTGAGACTTGCGTGTGTTTAGGGAAGGGGTGTTTAGTCTCGTTCGAGCAATCTCTCACGTTCTGGTTGCTGCTTTGCGTCCATTCAGCGTCAGTTGCCTCGCCTCGCGAGCCCCTCGCGAGTCGGGCCAGGCCAGGCATGTATGCAGCCCGGACCGCTGTCACCGCGCCCTCTCAGGAGGTTCTCATCACAGGATCAGTGTGTTCACTCAGGAGACACTCGGGGCACTGCGGCCCCTGCAGGCTCGCTCAGGACCCGCACGGGTTGAAGGTAAACAAGTCGACTGACTCATCACGAGACTGATTGCTTGGCATAAGCATGCATGCGACATCATGTCTACAAATACGCTAACTGCAAGTTTTTAGACGAGGGGTTCCCCCTCCCAAAATGCTCTTCCGACCTTCATGGCCAAGCCCAAACCCTTTCTGTGCAGGATAAACAACATGAATAACACGCGATCAATCGGATAAATCCCCCAATGCATCATTAGGGGCACCACCGGAGTCATCACTGGCGTCACTGGCCTCACCATCACCTGCGCCTTCGCCGTCATCGGCATCTGGATTATTCACCATGCTGCCTTCATTGGCAGCCACGACCACCCCGTCGTCATCAGTGGTGAAGGCCCTAACAAGGGCGTCCACGTTGTCTTCCACCCACTGTGCCAGATTGCCCCGGATGGCCACGGGCACCGGTGCGATGGCGGCGCCGAAATCAAAGTGGGGGTCCCTGTCCTGAAGATAACTAAAGACGCAAGAGAAAGCACGCCCAAGCAGGGCATGACTCCTCTCCTCGACAAGTCTGTCGGCCCTGCCCGACCGGGTCTCCAGCTGCGTCACCACGTCCGTGAAGAACCGAAGATTGCCAGCATAGTTGATCACGCGAGGCTCTACGACGACCGCCTTGCAGATGTTGCCCAGGGCAGTGTTGGCCCTTTCCCTGAGCCTTCGAAGCATGGGTCCATGCTCATGCTCCAAGGTCTGCCGCTGGCGGATCTCATCCTCATTCCACCGTGCAACGGCCTCAGCGCCGTCAACCCTATATTGGAGAAGAAGCACCTTGGCACGGGAAGAGGCCAGCTCCATCTGCGCCGCGCCAAGAGCGGCCCCGGAGGCGTCCACACGCCGCGTCACTTCATTCAGCTTGGCCCTGAGGGCGGCGGTCCTGCCCTCCGCTTCGGCCCTGATCAGCTCCAGCCTTCCTCCGTACTCGCGCTCAAGATTCGAGCGAGCCACCGCCACTCGACGGTCGACCTCCTCTTGGACTCGGGCTTCCCGCGCGGCGACTTCATCCGCCTGGGCCACCAGGCGCTCCCTCGTCTCCAACCGCTCGAGGTCAAGGTTGCGCTCAGTAGCCTCCAATGTCGGCGCCTCCTCGCGCCTCCGGAGCTCGGCCTCGTCATCAGGTGACCCCTTCAACGACACAAGGGCCGCCTGACGCAGCTCCACTTGCTGCCCTAGGGAGTTGCTCCAGGCTTGGAGCTCCCACACACGCTCCTCTATAGCCTGGCGTCGTCGGTCTACGTCCCGAGCCTCCTCGACGGCTTGGGAGCAGGCCTCCTGCAAGGCCGCCAACGATGCCTCAGCCTTCACGTTTTCGAGATCGCGCTGGTGGCGCGCGAGGTTGACGGCCACCTTCAGCCTGTGCCTCTTGTCCGCGAGGCACAAACCTTCAGCCTTGAGGCATGCATCCTCGCCAGGAAACTCCACCCCGAGCTGGTCCATCGCGTTCGCCGCCTTTTGAAGGAACTCTTGTCGAAGGGCGCTGCGCTCCCAGGCCCGCCTGAGCACGTCTTCCATGTCGTCCTCCGCCCCTGGCGCACGCGGAGGACCATGAGCCGGCAAGCCCCCTCTGGGCAGGGGGCTGGGGGCTGGCACCCTCGTGATCGTCGGGCGTGCCCTGCCAGGGACCCGGCCTGGTGCTTGTCCGTTCACCAAGGAAGAATTCAAGATTGACTCCAGCCAGTCGCCGTCCGCGACCAAGGGAGGAGCTCGGGGCAGGCTGGCTGTGCCCCAGGAGAGCTCGCGAAGGAGAGACATGAGGCGCGCAGGATCAAGATGCTCCGCTGGATGGCTGACTTCTCCGACCAGCCTCATGGTAGGGGCGGTACTCGAGCTCGGGGCGCTTGAAATCGGTGGAGAGGGCGAAGCTTGAGGGGATGGCTCCTCAGCCGCTTCCATGAATTAGGCAGGAAGGGCCCTGAAAGGCAATGGTCAACTGAAGCAATGGGAAAGTAAGGGACCCAGAAGGGAGGAGACTTACTCGTCGATGGCAAAGTACTTCCTGCGCTTCAATAGGGGCAGGGGTAATCATCACCACCCAAGGCTTCCTTTCTCTTCCGAAGGGCCTCGAAGTCTACGCGAAAGTGGCCTAGGAGATTGGCGCAAGGGTCTGTCTGCGGTGAGGAGGAGGCGTCAAGGTGATCGGCGTCGGGGGCATCGGCCTGGAGTGCGCCGCCAGGCGCCGCCTCATGGAGGATGGCCGGGGCCTCGGGAGCCGCAACTCCTCGCTTGCCGCTGCTCCAGAGCAGGCTTCGGGAGATGCCACCTCTGGGGCTCTGCACGGCGTCAGCCTCTCGACATCACCCCCTTCGGTCCCCGATGGTTCTTGTCTCCCTGCACCATCACCTGAGACGGAGCCGCTTGGGGCGACCGGAAGATCAATCACAACAACGGGATTCTTGCGGGGGACCCTAAGGCCAGCCGGGCGCAGCCCCCACTCGTCAAAGTTGGGCATCTGCCTCACAAACTCAGCCCTACCCGAGCAGAGATACAAGAGGGCACCGCCGTGTCGAAGGCTTCCTTGGGAAAGATCGCCAGTCAGGACCTTGAGCACAGTCTTCAGCGCTTCAGGCGCCAGGTCCTCCTCCTGAAGCCGCATGCGGTCCTTGTGCCCTGCCAAGTCCCACATCCGGCGAGAGTGTCACTGGAGAGGGGCAATGCGACACTGAAGGAACTCATTCACCACCTTGGGCGCCATCACCTCGAGCGCCCTCAGACTCTGGAAGCGGCGCCAGACGAAGGCAAGTCGGGGGCTCACGAGTGCCTCATGATCCCAGCCCGAGTTGGGAACAACATGCGAGGTTGGGTGCGAGAGCAGGGGGCTGGGTACTCCGACATCCACGTACAACCACCGCTCTCTGAACCTAGCCCCAGGAGGAGGAAGGCCGAAATCGATCCGTGAAGTAGCCGTCCCAGGCACAGCGGTGAAGCTCACACACCCCGAGCATTGAGTGGGGTCGCTCAGGCGCAAAGAGAAGAAATGGCGCAGCAAGGCAACGGAAGGAGGAATGCCCACCATTGCCTTGCAAACAAAAGCAAAGACAGCCAGGTGGGAGATGGACTCAGGCCCGAGGTGCATCATGTGGACCTGATAATAGGAGAGCACTGCATTGAAGAAAGCATAAAAGGGGGGAACTTGACCCGCCCACAAGGCATCGGCGAAGAACCGGACCTCCATCACGACCCTATCAAAGGAGGCATGGGACGCAGGCCAAACTGTGGTCCTGCTGCATTCGTTGAAGATGGTGGCAAAGGCAGAGCTGACCTTGTTCAAGGCTTCAGGATTGAGTATGATGGACCGCTCAACGGCGGGGGCCACCAGCGGGAGCAAGTGGGATGAGGGCGCAGGCTTCTTCCCCCTGTTCTCCTTCATTGGCGCCATGACAATGGGAAAGGGGGGAGAGTTCGAGTTGGATTGGAGGCGGAGGTTGGAGCCTAAGGAAGAAGGAAGGGCAGGAAGCACGCAGGCGGCGAAAGGGGAATGGATGTGTGCAACCACGGGTCCTCCTAGCCAGGCGTGGACTGAGGCATCGTGGGGAAGCGGAGACACCCACGTCCAATCAACCGCCACGCGGCGCCCTAGGCCACAGGCTATGGTGCCCGCGGCACTTCGCACTTGCCCCTTCGCTTCTCTGCTAAGCCAAGTCTGGGCACGCCTTGGGCCCGGGGGCTACTGTCGGTGTTCTGGGAATGGGGGTACCCAGACTTACCTGCCTGCGGCCTGTGGTGTGGCTCAAAGAGTGGCCCAGTGCGGCCCATCTTCGTCAACACAAGCTCAAGACCCTCGCGAGGGGCCAAGCCTCGCGGGGCGGGCGACAGGAAGCTTCCTCAGGCGCAGCCTCATCAGATCGGCTCGCGAGGAGGCGGAGAGATCAAGGCGGGGTACCTCACGAGGTGCCCGTGACGCAAGCCATGATGACCGAAGCCAGGCGGGCGCCAGGCGGGCGCCGGCCTGGGCAGTGTCCTTGTTTCCCCTTCGGTGCAAAGGGGGCAAGCACATGCCAAGGCATCAGGCAAAGGTTACCGTTTTGGTGCAACAAGACCAAGACCAGCAGAACGGCAGGATGGAGGTCATCATGGAGCCCAGGAAGGCGTCATTGTCAGAACCTTTGGCAGGCGAGGACCAACTTTAGTCAGAATAAGTGTACTAGATGTTCCCCTTCAAAATGGCCAATTGTTGGTGCCCTTCCCGCTCAATATTTGGGAAGAGGCCCAGGGCCTCCCTCTATAAATAGATCTAGCCACCACAGAGTAGCGAGGAGACCAGATTTTGGGTAGACTAGAGAGGCGACTGAACTCACCCAAGCAGTTCATCGCACCAGCTCAAGAACACCCCTCACGAGGCTGTTCTTCCTTTGTATTCTACATCATCAGCCCCTGAGGCAATCCACACACCACACACTGGAGTAGGGTATTACACCACACACTACTAGGAAAAGGCCTACTAATGGCGCACCGGTTTTGCCTACTAATGGCGCACTACCGGTGCGCCATTAGTAGCACGCCATTAGAATTTTTTACTAATGGCGCACCACTGGTGCGCCATTAGTATCTGGTATACTAATGGCGCACCTGGCAGTGCGCCATTAGTGTGTAAATCCATGCGCCATTAGTATGCCTCCCGAGGGGCCATATGTAACCATGTGCTTTGTCACACTAATGGCGCACTCTGCCTTGATGCGCCATTAGTATCCTTTGGCACATTAATGGCGCACTCTGCCTTGATGCGCCATTAGTATGAATATTTGTTTTTTTTGAATATTTGTTTTTTTTCTTTTCATATTTTTGCATAGGTTACAAAATATATTATTGGACAGAATATAGACAGCAGCACACAGCAACATCAGATTCATCGAATACAATAGAAGATTAGTCTCCAAATACAATTCATCATATTAGTCTCCGAATTCAAAAGACCAAACAAAGATAAAACATTACAAGTCTCAAGACCGCGAGTATCGAGTTTGTCTTCACATTACAAGTCAATATCGATCATCTAAACTACCATCACATAAAAGAGAGTTGTGATCATCACGATGAGCATCATCGCGATCAAACTGGTCCCCACGCCACTAGGGGTTGTGTAATCAGGATCGGTGTCTTCCGCGGCGTCCTCATAGCGGTGAGGTTGTTCCTCCATCTCCTGGGATAGCTCCCAGAATTGTTTGCCACCCGAACCTACGGCCTCATTGTTGTGGGCCATGTTTCGCTTTAAATAGGAAAAAAGTTTGGTCAAAAAGTTGGTTATTGTCAAGGAACAAGATCATGGTCTCATCATTTAGGGTTTGTCGACACCAAGGCACCCTAAAAGCCTAAGCTTTCATCATTTAGTGTTTGTCGACGCCGAGGCACCCTAAAAGCCTAAGCGTACATCATTTAGGTTCTCATCGACACCGAGGCATCCGGGGCAGCCAAGTTAAGTTTTCATCATTTAGGGTTTATCGATGCCGAGGCACCCTAGGTTGGGCCTAATCACTTGGCACTAATCACTTGGCTCTATTGCCACCTATGTTGGGTTTATCATCTAGGGTTTATCGATGCTAAGGAGAATTCTAAGTTGGGCCTAATCACTTGGCTCTATTGCCACCTATGGTTTAATGCAGCAAGGAAAATTTCAGCATGACCTTTGCTGAAAATAGGACATATGGAGTACCCGAATTTGCCGGAACGGAAGTTAATCAACATTCCGACAAACTCAAGGGCCTCTTGGGGTACCTGCAAATTCATCACGACAAGATGGTCGGAGACATGACCTTTGCAAAATGGTCAGAGACATGATGGTCTTTCTCAATGTGATCAATTGATGGATCAACACATAAAACATGTCCAATAAGTATGATTTGTAGAGTCAACATCAGTATGAATATATATAAAGTTTTTCTTCATCAGCTAGGCCCATGCAAGTAACTGCATCAGTATGAATATATATAAACAAGCAAAGAATGCATGCAAGTTTAAAGTAAAACGTTTCAGTTAATGCAAGTACTCCTCTTGCTCTCTACTTTATCTCTTCTCTTCTTCAGTTAATTAACTGAATTTTACTGATGTTGTTGTTAACTGAATTTTAATCAGCTGCTGAAGAACACCTTCAGTTTCGTCAGATATAGGTGTAGTTTTCAGAAACAGGAGGGCCCATGTCTCCCCTCCTAGACATTTCAGAAACAGGAGTGCCCACGTCTCCCCTCTAGAGTTTTCGAGGGCCCACGTCTCCCCTCGAAAGGGCAGGACGTTTGAGTTTTCGAGGCAACTCCCCACGTCTCCCCTCCACTGGCAACTCCCCACGGCGCCTCCTATTCCATTGCCACGTCCAGGTAACTCCCCTACTATTCCATTGCCGCTCCATCTTCCTCTCTTTGCCTCTCTCCTCATTCCATTGCCGCTCCATCTTCCTCCCTCTACCTCCCTCTGCCTCCAGCATCAAGCAACTCCCCTCTGCCTCCACCATCGCTGGCCAGGAGGGCAATGACGAAGGAATCGTGGAGCAACTCCCCTCCGTCAACCAAGAGAATGGCGGAGGCATCGTGGAGCAACTCCCCTCCGTATGCCAATCATCACCATGGTGAGGCGTCTGGCAAGGAGCCGCTGGTGGTCGACGACGACGTTCCGGTCCCCGGGCAGAAGCGGGACTACACCGTGCCGCTCAAGGTTGATATCCACCTGAAGGAGCCGCTGGATGTCGTATGCACCAGCAATCCAGACGAAGCCGACAAGATGATCCGCAAGATGAGGAGGAGGCTCGGCGGCATGCTTCATCGGAATATCGACGTTGATGTCGAGTATACCAGGGAAGACAAACCTCCACAAATTGTTGCAGTTCTGCAGTTATGCGTGGAGGATCTCGTCCTGGTATACCACATCACCGCGGCAACCAAATGGTAAAAACATCTAGTTCTGAAGTTTCTGTCTAATTAGTAGTTTCTGAAGTAGATGCAATAGTTCTGAAGTTCTGAAGTAGATGCATACTAGTTCTCAAGTTATGAAGTTTCTGTCTAATTAGTAGTTTTTTGGTGATCATACAGAATGTTGTCTACAAGTTTTTGTGATCATTTAGTAGCTGTTATGAATGTTGTCTTGTAATGAAAAAGATTGCAAAAAAAATACATCATTGAGATGTTATGCTTGCTGTTTTGATCATACAGAATGTTGTCTTGTAGTTGTTGTGATCATTTAGTAGTTGTTGTGATCATACTGTATTAACTGGATTTTGGTCAGAACTGAAGATGCTATTTTAACTGAATTTTGCTTCAACTGAACCAATTTTAATTCTGTAGTTTCTGAAGTTTTTGAAGTAGATGAATTTGATGCACCAGATTAATTTGATGCAGGCCCAAGGAACTCCGCCCGCTCCTGCAAGAGAAGAAGCTGTACACCTTTGTTGGCTTCTGCATTAGAGGCGACAAGGAGAAGCTGAAGTTGTCTGGTTTGGAGATCAACCCCGACAAGTACGTCGACTTGCAGCACAAATGGAGAGTTCCAAACAATGGAAAGAAGTGGCAGGCTTTGGCTGAGTTTGCAGCCAGCCTCAGCCACCCATCCTACTCAAACATGAAGCAGAAGATCGACAGGAATTCGGACCACCTACTATGGGGGGACAGCCCACTGCCAAACAAGCTCATCGAGTACGCCGCAAAAGATGCGTACTTCACCTACGAGGCATGGAAGAAAATCGAAATCACCAAAGAAGGTTTGGAGCTCTGGCAAGAGGCAGAGGAAAATTGGGATGACCCCTACTACTGGGGATATTGAGTTGTTTGTGGTATTGGGATGACCCCTACTACTGTGTCTCAGTTTGTAGTTATGTGGTTGAACAAGATTGCTTTTGTTATGTTGAACAAGTTTGCTTTTGTTATGTTGAACAAGTTTGCTTTTGTAATGATGAACAAGTTTGCTTTGGTTGTCAGTTGACATCATCTCATCGCTGAGCATGGTTTAGTTTTACCTTTATCTATTTATTATTTAGGCAGAGCTATTCAGGCATGGAAGATATAATCATCCTTATGGTTACAATGAAACATGATCTTTCCAACCACATAACTTAACTGCAAACATTTCCCTTGTAAATTGCAGTTACACATTCCAACCAATACCTACAGGTTCTAATTGCATACTGAATGACCATCAATGACTAAGTGAAGCAAATAATTGCTATGCAAATAATTGCTATAATCATCCTTGTAGTTACACATTCTCCTCTTGCTCTCTACTTTCTCTCTTCTCTTCTTCAGTTAATTAACTGAATTTTACTGATGTTGTTGTTAACTGAATTTTACTAGTTAAACACATTATAACTTGAGTGTAACTCAGGACAAGTTAAACTTAAGCTAGAAGATACAAGTTGAACACACACCAGGCAGTTTTTATAATATTATTAGAAAAATATCTTCAGTGTAACTCAGGACAAGAAAAATCTCCACCAGAATAGGACTACCATTTAAGAGTAATTTCCTCCAGTCAAACAAAGTTCAAACAAAAACTGACAACAGTCTTTTGATTAAGAGCCAAGTCACAACACTCTTTGAAGTTCAAACAAAAACTGACAACACTTGTTTGAGCTGTCTCCTCCAAGAAAGAGCCAAGTCAGTCTCACCCAACTAGGGAAACATCAGTTAGACCACTAGCAATTGGGAATACACAACTGGGGCTAGGTTTGTGCTCTAGCTAGGCAGTAAAACAGAGCATATAGAGGCATTGCATGCCTCTGCTGCAAGTGGGGATGTGAGCAGGATTATCACAATTAGATCACTAATTTGCTGGAATCTTATTTACAATTTTCTTCAAACTAGTTACCACTCACTAGTACAATGTTTTCTAAACTGGTTGCCATCATCTCCCTTTTTATCATTTTGGTTATGTGAAATTAGTTGTAGTGAGTGGCCAAGCAACCACTAGCAATTTGTGCATAACAATTCCCGGTAGTTTTACCTGTAAGCCCCCCTCTTCTGGCAACCTAGTCAAAAAAATTATACTACACAGGAAGCATCTGTTTCCATCTCTCTGTATAAACGTTTAGCATTTGGCTGAATTGACTGAACGAGAAATGGGAAAAACAAACAACTCAAACAGAATGATACCACTGCCGTTCGGTGCTACTGTTGGATTGAAATACTACAGCCGGAATCAACTAGTGTTTGCGAGAAGGAAGAGGGGAGAGGAGGCGGAGCTCACCGGGGAGGCGAAGGAGGCCCTGCGACAACTTAGTAGCAACAGAGGTGGCCGAAGTTGAGGAAGACAGTGGCGACCCGAGGAAGAAGAGGTGGAGGGGGGGTGGAGGGGTCGAGCGCCGTCGCGCCCTGGTTTTGCGGCTCGCCGGCCCGGTGTTGAAGCAGATTCTGCTCGCCGCCTTGCCTGTCGCCTCGCACGGTGGAGCTCGAGGGCTGGGAAGGCGAGGGAGGGGGTGGGTGGGTGCGGTGAAGGCGAGGGAGGGGGTGGATTGGGAGCGGACGGCGATGGGGGGCAGGGCAGGGGCTGACTGGGGGCGGCGACGGAGACGGAGGCGCGGGGGCGGCGGCGGTGTGGGTCGGGGCAGCGCGCGGGTGGATCTGGTGGCGAGGGAGAGAGGGTCGAAGGGAGGGAGGATAGCTAGGGGAGGGTTCTAACGGCGCACCGTCCAGTCGTGCGCCATAAGTATGACTATTCTAATGGCGCACCACACCACGGTGCGCCATTAGAATTTTGTTTTAATCTAGCCCACTAACCATATCTACAACCTAAACCTATCTACACCAGAACCCACCCACTAGCCCGACTGGTCAGCACGCAGCACACACACCAGGAGGTCCTGGGTTCGATTCCCAGGCTCCCCAATATTTTTTATGCATTTTAAATGCTGTTTTTTATATTTATTTGTGTTTAAATATGTTCAAACTTGTTTAAATCATAACAGTAATATTTTTTTATAAAAACAGTAATAATTTTTTAAAAAATATGTTCAAATTTCTTACTTGAAAATATCATCGGCGGCGGCGGTGGAGCGGGGGAGGGTGCGGGGATCGAGATCGAGATGGAGGGGGAATCGAGATCGAGATGGAGGGGGATCGAGATCAAGATGGAGGGGGATCGAGATCAAGTGTCCTCATGAATTCAAAAAGTGCCCATGACATTTAAAAATATTCATGATATCAAAAAGTGCCCATGAAATACAATCGAGAAATGAAGACTACGATCTTCTTGCCCTTCTTTTTCGCAAATGGAGTTCTTCTGTGGAACGGACGTCCTTTAGGTAGGGTGGTCCTGCTTCTTCTTGTGGTGTGTGCTGCTACTTCATCGTCGTCGTCATGTTCGATCTTCGGGTCGCCGTACTTGTCGAAGTCTTGCTCATTGGCTACTCCATCCATTCCGATGATCTTCCTTTTGCCTCTCCTCACGACAACACGACTGGGCTTTGGCGGGTCGGTAATGAAGAAGCATTGGTCCACTTGGGACGTTTGCGCCCGCGGTCTTGGATTTGGCTTCGGGTATAAACACGACTGGGCTTTGGCATAGTGCGCCATTAGTAGGTTTGCAAAAAAGTAAAAAAAAATTATATACTAATGGCGCACTGTCTCGGTCGTGCGCCATTACTAGTTCTAACTAGTAATGGCGCACTTTGCCATCCCTGCGCCATTAGTTTGTATGGAAAAATGGGGAAAAAATCAATAGTAGTGGCGCACCGTGAGCACGGTGCGCCATTAGTGTCTTCCACACTAATGGCGCACGAGCAACCCGTGCGCCATTAGTATATAGTAGTGGCGCACTACTTACCTGGTGCGCCATTAGAATCAGTCCTATCTATAGCCCTTTTCCTAGTAGTGACAATGGTGGCCCGAACCAGTATAAACCTTGCATCCCTTGTGTTGTTCTTTGTGTAGTCTAGATCTATTGCGAGGCGACGAGACATGAGCCGGTAGGGGTAGTGATATCCATGCGCACCCCAGAGTTCGAACCTCAAGGGTTTGCCGGAACCCGAAATCCGACAACAACTTTGGTGGGGTCTACTGTTTTTCCTTCTCCGGATATAACATGTCTGAGGAATCCAACTTCCTTCAACCAAAACTCACACTTGCTGAACTTGGCGTATAGCTGATGTTCTCTTAGCTTCCCAAGTACCAAATGCAAATGCTCGAGTAGACCAAAATATCATCAATGAACACCACGACGAACTTATCCAAAAACTCCATAAACACCTTGTTCATCATGTTCATGAAATATGCAGGCGCGTTAGTCAGACCAAATGACATAACGGTATACTCATATAGCCCGTACCTTGTGGTAAAGGCTATCTTAGGTATATCCTGCTCTCGAATCTTCAACTGATGGTATCCTAATCGCAGATTGATCTTGGAAAATACTTTATCTCCTTGCAACTGGTCAAACAGATCATTAATCATCGGCAGCGGGTACTTGTTCTTGATCGTTACTTCATTCAATCCACATAATCAACAACCATCCTCAATGATCGATCCTTCTTCTCCACTAGAAGCACTGGTGATCCCCAAGATGACGAACTTGGGCGAATATAACCTTTATCTAGTAACTCCTTAATCTGCTTCTTAATTTCCTCCAAATCCTGTGCGGGCATCCTGTACGGTCTCTTAGATATTGGCCCGGTGCCTGGCAAAAGCTCAATCAAAAACTCAATGTCTCTATCCGGTTGCATGCCTGGCAACTCCTCTGGAAATACATCAGGGAAATCCTTTACCACTGGTACTTCCTCCTATACAACTCCTGATAAGGAATTCACTTGAGTCCTCTTCGACACATGCCGGGATACATACTTAATCCTTCTGGGGTGGTGAGCATAATTGACTTACTGGCGCAATCGATGTTTCCTCCATACATCGATAGCCAATCCATACCCAGAATCACATCCAAACCTTGCGACTCCAAAATTATCAGATTTGAGGGGAAAACATGCCTCCCTATGGTCAATGGCATCTGAAAACATCCTTGGCTTGCCATATACTCCGCTCCTGGCAAGCTTACTAACATAGGTGCTCTAAGAACCTTGGTGGGAAGTTTATACTTATCCACAAATCCCCTTGATATGTATGAATGCGATGCACCAGTATAAAAAAGAACGATTGCCGTAAAAGACTTAACCAAAAACTTACCTATTAATGCAACTAGCTGTGCTTCAACCTCCTCCACGTTAACGTGGTTCACCTGTCCCCTGTTGAAAGGGTTGGGCTTCTTCCCAGAGCTTCCACTGCCATTTCCATTCTTTGCTTCAGGGCATTCAGTGGCATAATGTCCAGTCTTCTGGCACTTGAAATAGGTAATGTGGCTCAGATCCCTCTTGGCTGGTGTTGATGGGTTGGAATGGTTCTGGCTGTTGCTTCCTCCATTCCCATTGCCATTCTTGGGGCCACTATGGTTGTGCAAACTCCCTCCATTGTAATTGTGACCTCCATGGTTATGATGAAAAGGTTCTCCCGAGTTCGGGGTAAAACGAGGCTTCTGCTGAGCTCCAGAATTGTACTTCCCTTGTCCATACTTCCTCTTGCGGTTGTCAATCTGCTGCTGCTTCCCTTCAATCATGAGAGCTCTATCTACCAACTCATGCTAGTTGTTGAAGGTTGCCACCATCAACTGCATGCTCATCTCATCATTTAGTCCTTCCAGGAACTTCTCCTGCTTAGCTGCATCCGTAGCAACGTCATCTGGAGCATAACGTGCTAACTTACTAAAGTCATCCACATACTGGCCAACTGTACGTCCTCCTTGGCGCAAGTTGCAAAACTCATGCTTCTTCATGGCCATAGCTCCTGCTGAAACATGGGCAGAATGGAAAGCCTGCTGAAACTGGTCCCATGTGACAGTGTCGATGGGGTAAGTGGCTGTGAAATTTTCCCACCATGATGCTGTAGGTGCATCAAGCTGATGTGCGGCAAAACGCACCCTCTCCGCATCTGTGCATCCTGCAGTGGTCAACTCCCTTCCAATCTTGCGGAGCCAATCATCTGCAACAATCGGATCGGTGCTACTGGAGAACACTAGCGGATTAAGCCTCAAGAAACGGGCTAAGTGATCAACATGTGGTGGTGGTGGTGGATTGTTCTTGTTGTTCCCCTGATTCTGATTCTGGACTAGTAGCTGCATCAGGGTATTCTGCTGCTGGATCAACTGAGTGAGCTCTGGTGGGAAAGCAAATCCATTGTCGCGTCTCGGAGGCATCTGATGGGTTTAGAAAAGATGAGAAAATAGAATAGAAATAGATTTAGAGGGAAAACACTACCCATATGCACATGAGACAAACACAATCATATCACTTCAATCAATTCAAACAAAGGCATACAACGGTCTAACTATCATTACAAAAGTGCTCAGACTATACTATATACATTGGGAAATACTACTACCGATATGGTGGTCGACTAGAAAAATTGATCTGTCGAAGACTCCATGATATCTGCTCCGGCTTCATCAACATAGTCATCATCGCTATCGCCAGGGTCCGAGTCGGTGTCGTCGATGATGATGTAGTTCGCCGGGCAAGTGGAATCGTCGTCATCTCCTCCTGGTGCGGGGTCTCCCATGAATACTCCTAGCTTCTTCTTCAGATCATCATTCTTCTCCACGAGTATAGTTATTTCCTCCTCATATCCATCACATGTAGACTTGATTTCTTCTTCCAGCTTCGTGATCTTGGCCATTTCCTTCTTCAGATCCATCATGCTTGCACACATCTGGTTCTCCTGGCGACGAATGTGCTGGTTTAACTCCTAGATGAAAGCTACAATAGATCTATCCTTCCTGGTGTTGATCATCTCCCATAGCTCATCTCGGCGCCCACAAATTTGGTATATAGTATCCTTGATATCCTTGTGGTAAATTTCTCCAATGCGTCCCATGGTGATGTGGGCTGCCATGCTCTTTCCTAGACTCCAGGTTGGGGCATCAAAGGAAAACTCTATGGGCTCAGTGACTGGCATGAACATCCTTCCTGGAACTTGAACTTGATCATCCAATGCTCCTGTTCTGGTAAAGTGGCGATGTAGATCCCGGTGAAGCTTGGTACTCCGATGTTCAGGTATCTCGTAACTTCCTTCAAGTGGTGTCCAAAAGGTGTATCTTCATCCGTTGGGTGAACCTGTTCTTTGCATCCGCCATCCTAAAGAGTAGAAAAGGGAGAGGAGTCAGAAATGAGAAGAGAGTAGTGATCTAGGGCTTTAGCTTAGTGGTCATGTACTACAGTCAGCGTGTGCTCTGATACCATCTTGTAGCGACCAGACCTCAAACAGTCTGATCTCTGTGCATCAGTGTCATCCCTGGATCGGTAATGCTGACACACACAGTACTTGAAGGATTTATAATAGAGTAGCAATCACACACTTATTACATCGAATGTCTCAGAAGAGAACTTATTACAATAAATATGTCTTAAGGCCATCTAAGTACGATAACAGCGGAAGGCTTGGAAGATAAAGTGAGTCCATCAACTCCAACCGCATAACTGAGTGAAAGATCACGACCTAAGGCACCTTGCTCGTCGTCTGAAAAGTATGCAACATGAACGTTGTAGCCTGAAACGGGTCAGCACATGGAATATGCTGGCAATGTAACACAAGAGAGTAATGAACATAATAATACTATCACTACATGCATACATGGCTGGTGGAAATCTCTATGGTTATAATTTTGCATAAAACCAATTTTTCCCTACAACAAAGGAATAAATTTTATTTAACTATCATGGTGGTTGTTAAACATTGAGAAGGTTCCTCCAACTCAATCCCAATTAAGCATCATCATTAAACACAATCAAATTAAATTAAGTAACGTGATGAGATCAACATGATAATCCAAGAACTAGATACTCAAGACGTCCATAACCGGGGACACAACTAACCATGATTAGTTTGTACACTCTGCTGAGGTTTGTGCACTTTTACCCACAAGACTCGAATACATCCATGGTCGGAGAATCGAGACATAGTCTTTCTGAAACAACAACTCTTTACTCTGGGTGGACAGTTACACCTACTTTCCCCTACATCTGCTAGCCCACCACTGAAATAGGTCTTGTAACGTACTCAACTATGCTAGAGCCCATAATAGCTTGTGGCTACACACGGAAGTTTATAGCATGAATAATCTTATGATCCCGTTGAGCCTGGGTGGCGGTCCATAGGAAAATCACACGGAACCCCAGGATTTCCAAAAATACAGGCAACACTGGGTTCCCTAGGTGCCTCAATCCACCCAAATGTGTATTTAAGTAGCCACCTTAAGTAAGCCATTAAGTAACAACACTCACATCTGTCATGGATACACTCACCCAATCCACGTCTACAAGCATAGCATAGGAACATAAGCAACATAGAAGTAACTCCCAAAGGTTTGATAATAAACAGGTAATAGGTACTACCTCATCTACTTCCCAAAACCCACATGTTAAATCAGATCCTAACCATGCAATTGTTTGAGGATTGATCTAATGCAATAAAACTGGGTAGTAAATAGGTATGATCAAAGTGTTACTTGCCTTGCTGATGATCCGCGAAACCTAGAGACTCGTAGTAGCACGCTTCACACTCTGGGTACTCTATAGCAAACAAATAAGCATACAAAAAGCACTCAACTAGAAGCATGGGTAAAACTCAAATAAGAGATCTAACCAGAAAGTTCAACTTAAGAACTCCGGTTTACAAAAAGAATCAAATCAAACGAAACAACGAAACTCAACCTGCGAAAGAAACAAGCTTCGTTTACTAATCTGGACTTAAGTCAAATTTTACAGTAGCAAAATCTTGTTCAAGTTGGTTAAACAGAAAGAGGGCTTCGAGATGAAACTCTAGGCGTTTGAATCGCCTAATTCCGATAAACGAGCGAAAAGATAAACTAAAACGACAAACAGGGCAGAAATCATTATCGAAAATAATCGCGAAAAACCCTGTAAAAAGAAAAACTGACGAACATGCTAATGAAGGAACGTTCGCGGTCTGCGGCTAAACAATGAAGATTGTTCGTTAAAATGAACGAATGAACGGGCATTCGCTAAATAACTAAACCGAAAAAAAACCGTTCTATTAAAAATAAACCGGGGTTCTAAAAAAACAACGGTTTTCTTTCGAAACCGGCGACAGCGGCGGCGGTCAACCTCGGCGGAACGGCGGCGGCGGACGGCGGCTCCGGCATCGGCGGTCGGGGCGATGGCGGCGGGGCACGGGGCGCGGGGACGGGAGGCGGCGCGGCTGCGGCGGCGGGCGCGGCTTAGGGTTAGGGTTTGGGGCACGGGTGGGCTGCGGTGGGCTGGGGTGGCTCGGGCGGCGGCTTATAAGAGGGGGCCGACTGGGGAGTCCTGGTCGGTTGCGGCCCGGAGTCGGTTTATTTTTTATTTTTAAATAGTTCCGCGCAGAAAAACAAATACAAGAAATACTAAACGGACTCCAATGAAATAAATTTTCCCCGTCCTCTAAAAATAAGACAGACCGGGTGAACATTTATTTGGGCCTCTAATGGAATTTTGAAAAACGCATATTTTTTCTAATTTAAATAAAATAGCGATAAAACTCCGAAATAAAATCTTATTTGATTTTAATATTAAATATCCAATATTTCTTTATTTTGGGAAAGTTATTTTATTCCCTCTCTTTTATTTTTATAAAAGAAATATTAGAAGAGAAAATAATTAAAATCAAACGATACTCTTTTCAAAATTTGAGAAAAAACCCAAACATGAAAATAATGAAATCCCCAACTCTCTCCTCGGGTCCTCGGGTAGAATTTCGAGGATCAACCAAAAATGCAATAAAATATGATATGCAATGATGATCTAATATATAACATGCCAAATTGAAAATTTGGGATGTTACAGGGGGGCCACGAGGCAGGGGGCGCACCGAGGGGGCTAGGGCACGCCCCCCACCCTCGTGGATAGTGGGTGGCCCTCCTATGGTATTTCTTCTGCTCAGTATTTTTTATTAATTCCAAATATAACTTTTGTGGAGTTTCAGGACTTTTGGAGTTGTGTAGAATAGGTTTCTAATATTTGCTCCTTTTCCAGCCCAGAATTCTAGCTGCCGGCATTCTCCCTCTTCATATTAACCTTGTAAAATAAGAGAGAATAGGCATAAGTATTGTAACGTAACGTGTAGTAACATCCCATAATGCAATAAATATCAATATAAAAGCATGATGCAAAATGGACGTATCAACTCCCCCAAGCTTAGACCTCGCTTGTCCTCAAGCGGAAGCTGATATCGAAAAATATGTCCACATGTTTAGAGATAGAGGTGTCGATAAAAATAAAATACGAACATGAGGGCATCATGATCATTCGCTGTCAGGACCCCGACTCAATGCCACATCGATCTAGCATGTAACACCTCATATCACTTTGCGGCCTCACGCACGGTATTCCCACGGGTGTCGCCTTACCTTAGCCTGGGACCGTTTGCGCCTTTTGGCACACATATATGACAGTGTCGCTAGCATCCATATGATAAGGAGCCCGGGCTGACATGGCTAGTCGTAAACCCAAAGTGGCACAGACTTACAGGGACAGGCATCCATGACCCAGCATCGAACGTGTCGGTCATCAGCGAGTGAATGCAGGCTGTAGCACTGGGCTAGCAGGACTCCGGTGAACCGGGCTGTAGCAGGCTAACAGGACTCCGGTATTCATCGCGTGACATTTCCCCGAAGGGACAGACACAGGAACGAAGAAGGACACATGCCGGCCAGCCTAAGTGTTCCGGAGCAGTAGCAAGCTACCATGGCTCGGTGGAAACACTAGGAGACATTTCCCGGTAAGAGAGGCTACTAAAGATAAACAACTAGATGGTCAGATCCCACACATACCAACCATTTCAATAACATACACACAATATGCTCGATATGTGCAAATACAACATGGCATCACAACATGACTCTACGACTCAAGTATTTATTCAATAGGCTCCGAGGAGCGAGATATTACAAACAGGGGTCTCACGACTCAACATTCAGAGCATACAAATCAAAGCACAAGCGGAAGCTATCATGTCTGAGTACAGACATCTATAAATGAAAAAGGCTGAGAAGCCTGACTATCTACCAGATCCTGCCGAGGGCACAAGATCGTAGCTGAGGTAACAAGCTAAACGTCGAAGACCACGCGGAATTACTAGTGAGACTGAAGTCTCTCTGCAAAAACATAAAATAGGCAAACGTGAGTACAAATGTACCCAGCAAGACTTACATCAGAACTAAGTACATATGCATCATTATCAACAAAGGGATGGTGGGGTTTAACTACAGCAAGCCAGCTTTGACTCGGTGGCTAACCTGAACTACGACTGCAAGTAACTCTTTGAGGTGGCGCACACGAGTCCACATATTCACCATATCAATACACCACTATGGATCCACTCCCGTCTCCCTACGAGAGCGCCATCCATAGTACTCACGCTTATCTTGCGTATTTTAGAGTATCCACTTTCACTTGTCTATGAACTGATATAAGCAACCCAGAAGTCCTTTTCCGCGGACACGGCTATTCGAATAGATTAGGTTAACCCTGCAGGGGTGTACTTCTTCATACACGCTCTCACCACTTACCGTCGTTTACACGACATGTACTCGGCAACCTTCAAGCGGAAGCCCAACGTGGGTGTCGGCCACGACCTACCTAATCACCTAAGTCTCTAGTCCAGGTTTATCGCCTATTCGGGTTCCATCCATGAGGAGATCCGGCCGGAGTTTCGCTCACAGCCCCAAACGATGTGAACAGGGTTCCCGAGACACCAAACGGGCGCCCGGTACACCGTGCCACGTGCCTACCGCATCACAGCCCAACCCTACGGTCAGCGCTGCCCACGGCCTCCAGCATACTACAAACACCAGAAACTACTTGCAACTCCTGGACAGAGGACAAGGGTGATCAAGAAGCCGAGAGGGTCCATTGGTTTCGGGCCCAATGCGTGGTAGTAGCTGAATCATGGATCACGAACACAGAACTCAGTTCCCGAGGATGGCTGCAATGAGACAACCCACCATGTACTCCTACATGGCCTCTCACCGCTACCTTTACCAAAACGTGTTCACACACTTAGCTCACGCACAGTAGGACATGTTCACACGCCTCTGATTCATCCCCGATGAATCAGACCTGACTCAACTCTAAGCAGTAGCAGGCATGACAAACAAGCAAGAATGAGTAGGCACAACAGGGCTCAAACAACTCCTACTCATGCTAGTGGGTTTCATCTATTTACTGTGGCAATGACAGGTCATGCAAAGGATAAAGGGGTTCAGCTACCGCAGTAAGTAACAGATGAATCGGTGTTGTCCTAATGCAGTAAAAGAGAGCAGGAGCGAGAGAGTGGGATTTTATCGGAATGAACAAGGGGGTTTTGCTTTCCTGGCACTTCTGAAGATAACATTGAGTCTTCATCAGTGTCAACGATCACATCATCGGTATCATGTCTATCGAGAGGGGACAAATACCGGCAACACAGAAGGGAACACAATCAATGCAATGCACAATATGATGCATGCTTATGACATGGCAATATGAATGTGTTTTGAGCTAATGCAACTAGCAACATATTAAATGAAGTTGGTTTGAATACAAGATTCAAATTCAAACTCCATATGTGATTATTCAAATGCCATTAATTGATTTGTGCTAAACAGCAGCTATAAGTTGTTCTAACATGCATGAAAATGGTACAGATGGATTCCTTGAATTTTTCTGATAATTTTTCATATATAAATTATTTAATTTGGAGTTACGGTTGAATTTCTATGATTTTTAGAAGTTTTTACAATTTTCTGGAATTTCCTGAATATTTATAAAATGAACTAAATTCCAGAAAAGGAATATTGCTTCAGCATGGCGTAAGGCTGAGGTCAGCAGGTCAACTGGGTCGCAAACGGGAGAAGCTAGGGCGGCCGTAATCCTCGCCGGCATCGAGCTCAGCGGCTGCCGGACCTCGGGCGTTGGCGGGAACGGCGCTACGGTGCACAAGAGGGGAAACGGAAGGGCGCTGCGGCCTCCTGGGGTTGCGGTGAGCACGACGGTGGGCTCGGGAGCGAGCTGCGGTGGCTGTGGCCACGGCCATGCCATGGCCGGCGGCGAGAAGCTCTCGGCCGCGGTGGATAACCTAGCTACGGCGCGCGAACGACGAAACAGAGAGGGGGAAACAGACGGAGAGCTCACGTAGACCCTGTAGAGGTGGACGGTGAGCTTGAGGGAGGCCGGACGGGGGCGGATTTGACGGCGGCGATCCGCTGTGGCCGATGAGGGGAACGGCGAAGCTGGCAGCATCCAGGGCTTTCGGAGGGCCATGGATCGGTGGGGAGGAAGAGGGGGTCGAGGCGGAGCCTTTGAGCGCATCGGCGAGGCTAGGGGGTGGCGGTGGCCGCGAGGGAGCTCGTCGGTGGCGGCGGCTCCGTTCGGGCGAGTGAGGGAGAGAGGAAGCAGAGGAGGGGGGGGAGAGTGCGAGGCCTGGGAGGGTGCGTGGCGTCGCGGACGGGGTCCAGGGCGACGAGAGGAAGCAGGAGGTGGCCAGGGGAAGCAGGAGGTGGCCGAGGCCTCTCGGGCGTGCGCCACGCCTCGGTCCTTCTGGCGAGGAGGAAGACGACAGGGGGAGGAAGTGGAGATGGGCTGGGCCGTGCTGCTGGGCCAGGTGGGCTACCAGGTGAGCGCCAGGTAGTCCTTCTCTCTCTTTCTATTTCTGTTTTTATTTATCTATTTTGTTCTGTGTTGTTTTAGTTTAGTAAAATACTAAACCATTTTATAAAATCCTGAAAATAGTTATGTGGCTAGAGTTAAAATATACCAAACCACATAAAATGTTCCAGTAATTATTGGACATATATTATTTATATATCAAATATATATCCAATGCAAATAGCTATTTATTTAATTCAAAGGCCCAAAATAATTAACTCTGAGATACCAAAAATATTGTTTTGAGTTTTACCTCTTTGCAATATTTTCAGAGACTAAGAGGAACATTTTCTTGGACTTCTTTGAGGAGATTTTAATGTTGATCATTTTTAGAAGGTTTCTGAGGGTTTGAAAATTCCTCAATTCAAATTTCATTTGAATTAAAACATGATGCTCACATGAGGTCTAGCCTAGTGCATAACAGGACCAGGGATGTGACAACTCACCCCCACTAAACAAAAATCTCGTCCCGAGATTCAAGCGTAGGGTAAGGTGAAGGGGAACGCAACTAGTACAATCTTCACGATCCAGGTTGCACTTCATAGGAACGTTGATTCGATCACCATCATTGTCTTGAAGTCTTGCTCTGAGAAATCCTGTCAACATGACATGGAGGGAAGAAGGAGACTCTAGAAGGGTCGATCTTCTCGAAGATCGAACAACTCACAGAATGAGACATAGGACCATCTCTCGGGTTGAGACACGAGATACACATCAAGAGGGGTGGAAAGAAACGGATGACAAAGGTTCACTAGGTGGACAACAATTCCACACTTAAGAAGGTGGTAAACGATTGTCCACGTAGCGAGGAGTTGAGTTTCCATGATACCACGACGAAACATCCTGGAGGAGGGTGATTCGTAGATTATTTCCTTAAGTGGCAAAAAGAATTACCTTTGATTCAGAGATCATTGAAAACCTTTATACCAGCCTAAGGCAATTCTCAAGCGATCGTTTGGAGGGGGTCAGTAGAATGGCATACTCGGACTTGGATGATGTGGATTACCTTGTTGAAGACAACGCGATGGATGAATTTGCTTATCACCGGAAATGGAAGAGACCCATGGTAGAATGGCACATTGGCGGTGCAAACTGGGAACAAAATGCAAATGATGGGAATGATTCTAGTAACTGGGGAGAGGCTCAACAATAGAGAGTTATCCCACTATTGGAATGGTTATAGCATAACCGAGGAAACTGAGAGCGCTATACAGTTAATGCCGACGATCAAACCTAGCACTTGCGCGTGCTCTCAAGAACTTGAGAAATTCCATAATCATCAAGGTTTTACCAACATCCGTGTCAAGGGTCCGGTAACACAACTTACTACCATGATGAATGGTGATGGAGGATGCAGATGCAAAGGAAGATAACACCTTCTCAGATTTCACCCTTGGCGGGGCCAACGAAATACAATCTGGATGATCGACCAAGAGACATTTAGCACTCCGCTTCTAATGTTCTCCTTGATGTGCTAGCGTAATCCACCCATAGATATGGTTTGATATCTAGAACATCAAGTAAAAGGTCGGACTTCGGAATCTCAAAAATCCATAGGGGCAACTAGGGAGTAAATCCTACGAAATCCCTATGGGGAGGTGGCCAACTTCTTCAATCAAGATGCTACAATTATAGGTCTTCCAGCTGGGTGTGTCGGCCATGACATCCACTTTACGGGTTATCGAGGGACCAGTATTATAGTTCTTGGGAAATGTTCCAACCATCATATCTGCCTGAGATTCAGATCTGGTTGGTGTCAGGATATTCCAGACTCATCGAGTCTAGGAAGAAAAATGAAAGTTTGCAACACAAATCGACGAGATGACGTTGCAAGATTCTCGGGAAATGAATTACGATAGCAAGCTCCAAAACATGAGCTGGTTCTGCTACAACATGTGAACATGTTGTCCAAGACAAACATGACCACAAAGTAGTCTTATAATAAAACACTACCGAGTTCAGGAGGGGAACCATTATCGAGGATATCGAAGTCTTGTACAAATCCGTCTGGTACCTTCGGGACTAGCACTTAGAACTTATTAACCTTGAACAAATCAATCAGTGGCTTGGTGTGCTAGGGACACATATATAATGGAGGTTGCAAGTCTCCGAACCACAGAATACTTCGCACGTATGCATGACTGATTTGGTATGATTCCAAAGGAAACAACATTGACTCTCTCGAATCCACGGTGGCAACTTGCATCAAATGCACATGAACTGGAGGAAGTCACTTCTTACATCCGAACATATGCTTCATGAACTAGCATGAAGAAATGCTTTCAAAAGTTTCCAACACTAGCTTAATGTTCAACAAATCATGGAGGAGATAAGGATGTTGTCAATGGGCTCAACAACAATTCATCCGGGTTTCCTTTTAAAAGGAATTCCATAGTTAAGTGAACACGGTGATAGCATTGGTCAGACCAAAGAATATAATGGTGTATGCTCGAGGAAAACCCACGAGTAAGACAACATTACAAACATCGTTGGTTCTGACTTGATTTGAGGATAGCCCACACCCAAATCAAAGGTTGGACAAGATGATAGGTCTATTAACTGATCACGAGGGTCAGTCGATGAAATATCAATTTTCTTCAACACACACATACAGAGGGAATCCCTTTGAAATGAACTAAGTCAGGTAAGCTTTTATCTTCCAACTCTCCAAGTTGTTGCTTGGCTTAACAAACTAGCTCAGGGGTATCCAACACAGATTCTTGGAGAAAGGATGGTTTACAGAATAAACCAACTTGATCACGAGCTCAACATAACAGTCAGGTGACAACCTGGTGATACTTTCGAGAAGATATTCGGAAAATCACGAACCACCGATATGTTACTAAGCTCGAGAACAATCTTGCTTTTCAGAGCAAGACGATATGATCAAATGAGTGAGGACTTGACAAGATCCTAACTCATCAATCGAAGGGTGCACCGAAATAAGGACTAGGTAGCACGATCAGTCTTAGAAGGCTGATTCAAAAACCAACACGCTAAGAATGAAATTATTATCCTTTAACTACCAAGCAACGAGGTTGCTGGGAGTATTGATTTCACACATCACAATTCATTTGTCGGTATTCCGGTTGCAATAACACAGGATCCGAAGAATGAACAATGGTGGCAAGAAGTATCACTGTATCAAGAGTTCATAGGACGGTTTGCAATTCCTATAACAATCCCGATATAAAAGATGGTAATACTCCAAGGTAGAGCAGAACAGAAGCTGAGTTAGCAATTTGTTCTGTGGAGCACAACTTCTTTGACCCAATCCTGGATATGGAAGAGGTACTGGAGTTTGTTTCTCCTAGTTATTCCGGAATATAATGGCTTGACGGACCACAAGAGTAGTGGCAACGATGAACACGGATGCACAACTACTCCTGAATATCAATTGATATACAAGGGCCAAAAAAACAACTAAAGAGGGACAACTCAAAGGAACATACAATTTTCTGAGTTGTGGATGCATGGTTTAGCATGTCGAACGAAGTTCAACATATTTCTTCCGGATAATCCATACGGAAAGGTAGAACTGGCAGAGTCACAACATAGAATCGAGAACTCAACAAGAGCTCTGGTTGTGATCTTTTGGTTCAAAGAACTTCTGCCATAAACGGTTCATAGTATTTGGAAGAAGGAAGTACCACGGACCTTGAGGACTATCACAAAGGATACTAGTAAACTAAAGGGACTAGCAAACACTATCAACATGAAGCAAGTAGGGTGAATCTCGGGTTCAAGAACCCAGGAATAGAATACCTACTACTAAGTAGCATCACGGGATGCTTCCGAGAATAAAGGCCAGAATCATCAAACTGGGAACACAAATCATGGCTAGACCACTAGATGACCCCCTAAGCACTTAGGGTCATAATAATAATTCCAACATATATGTCGAGGCAATAATTACCTCAACACAACGATTAGTGTGGTTAATCTGGCCCAAAGGAACATCGAAGCGGGAGGAAGGAATTTGCAAATTGCTTCAAACTATTTAGAAACCTGGGATGACTCGGACAACATAACGGCTGTAAATGCTCAGAAAAGATTTGAGACATTCACAAAAATGGTGGCATAACCACTCAGAAGCACAATATCAAGGTCTCGAGATCAATAATTAACATACAGAGGTAGAAACTGAACTGAGGCTTAATCCAACAATCTTATAAGTCTACTGATTAGTAACACGTGATCCTAATAGAAAGAAGAGATAGCCTAGTTCTTAATCCCCGTAGAAGAGAAGATGATGACTCAGATCAAAAGGCCATGAGGTATAAGGAGTAAAAAGAGCCTTACGTTCCATCCCACAATCAATTCCCCTACATATAACTAAAGAATTTCTAGACTCAACTTCGACCAGTTTGGTTTGGTAATCCTACAGGCAGTCAAGCTCTGATACCAACGCTGTCAGGACCCCGACTCAATGCCACATCGATCTAGCATGTAACACCTCATATCACTTTGCGGCCTCACGCACGGTATTCCCACGGGTGTCGCCTTACCTTAGCCCGGGACCGTTTGCGCCTTTTGGCACACGTATATGACAGTGTCGCTAGCATCCATATGATAAGGAGCCCGGGCTGACATGGCTAGTCGTAAACCCAAAGTAGCACAGGCTTACAGGGACAGGCATCCATGACCCAGCATCGAATGTGTCAGTCATCAGCGAGTGAATCCAGGCTGTAGCACTGGGCTAGCAGGACTCCGGTGAACCGGGCTGTAGCAGGCTAACAGGACTCCGGTATTCATCGCGTGACATTTCCCCGAAGGGACAGACACAGGAACGAAGGACACATGCCGGCCAGCCTAAGTGTTCCGGAGCAGTAGCAAGCTACCATGGCTCGGTGGAAACACTAGGAGACATTTCCCGGTAAGAGAGGCTACTAAAGATAAACAACTAGATGGTCAGATCCCACACATACCAAGCATTTCAATAACATACACACAATATGCTCGATATGTGCAAATACAACATGGCATCACAACATGACTCTACGACTCAAGTATTTATTCAATAGGCTCCGAGGAGCGAGATATTACAAACAGGGGTCTCACGACTCAACATTCAGAGCATACAAATCAAAGCACAAGCGGAAGCTATCATGTCTGAGTACAGACATATATAAATGAAAAAGGCTGAGAAGCCTGACTATCTACCAGATCCTACCGAGGGCACAAGATCGTAGCTGAGGTAACAAGCTAAACGTCGAAGACCACGCGGAATTACTAGTGAGACTGAAGTCTCTCTGCAAAAACATAAAATAGGCAAACGTGAGTACAAATGTACCCAGCAAGACTTACATCAGAACTAACTACATATGCATCATTATCAACAAAGGGATGGTGGGGTTTAACTGCAGCAAGCCAGCTTTGACTCGGTGGCTAACCTGAACTACGACCGCAAGTAACTCTTTGAGGTGGCGCACACGAGTCCACATATTCACCATATCAATACACCACTATGGATCCACTCCCGTCTCCCTACGAGAGCGCCATCCATAGTTCTCACGCTTATCTTGCGTATTTTAGAGTATCCACTTTCACTTGTCTATGAACTGATATAAGCAACCCAGAAGTCCTTTTCTGCGGACATGTCTATTCGAATAGATTAGGTTAACCCTGCAGGGGTGTACTTCTTCATACACGCTCTCACCACTTACCGTCGTTTACACGACATGTACTCGGCAACCTTCAAGCGGAAGCCCAACGTGGGTGTCGGCCACGACCTACCTAATCACCTAAGTCTCTAGTCCAGGTTTATCGCCTATTCGGGTTCCATCCATGAGGAGATCCGGCCGGAGTTTCGCTCATAGCCCCAAACGATGTGAACAGGGTTCCCGAGACACCAAACGGGCGCCTGGTACACCGTGCCACGTGCCTACCGCATCACAGCCCACCCCTACGGTCAGCGCTGCCCACGGCCTCCAGCATACTACAAACACCAGAAACTACTTGCAACTCCTGGACAGAGGACAAGGGTGATCAAGAAGCCGAGAGGGTCCATTGGTTTCGGGCCCAATGCGTGGTAGTAGCTGAATCATGGATCACAAACACAGAACTCGGTTCCTGTGGACGGCTGCAATGAGACAACCCACCATGTACTCCTACATGGCCTCTCACCGCTACCTTTACCAAAACGTGTTCACACACTTAGCTCACACACAGTAGGACATGTTCACACGCCTCTGATTCATCCCCGATGAATCAGACCTGACTCAACTCTAAGCAGTAGCAGGCATGACAAACAAGCAAGAATGAGTAGGCACAACTGGGCTCAAACAACTCCTACTCATGCTAGTGGGTTTCATCTATTTACTATGGCAATGACAGGTCATGCAAAGGATAAAGGGGTTCAGCTACCGCAGCAAGTAACAGATGAATCGGTGTTGTCCTAATGCAGTAAAAGAGAGCAGGAGCGAGAGAGTGGGATTTTATCGGAATGAACAAGGGGGTTTTGCTTGCCTGGCACTTCTGAAGATAACATTGAGTCTTCATCAGTGTCAACGATCACATCATCGGTATCACGTCTATCGAGAGGGGACAAATACCGGCAACACAGAAGGGAACACAATCAATGCAATGCACAATATGATGCATGCTTATGACATGGCAATATGAATGTGTTTTGAGCTAATGCAACTAGCAACAGATTAAATGAAGTTGGTTTGAATACAAGATTCAAATTCAAACTCCATATGTGATTATTCAAATGCCATTAATTGATTTGTGCTAAACAGCAGCTATAAGTTGTTCTAACATGCATGAAAATGGTACAGATGGATTCCTTGAATTTTTCTGATAATTTTTCATATATAAATTATTTAATTTGGAGTTACGGTTGAATTTCTATGATTTTTAGAAGTTTTTACAATTTTCTGGAATTTCCTGAATATTTATAAAATGAACTAAATTCCAGAAAAGGAATATTGCATCAGCATGGCGTAAGGCTGAGGTCAGCAGGTCAACTGGGTCGCCCAGAGTCAAACCTGACGTGTGGGGGCCACACATCAGTGACACAGGTTAGATAGGGGGGGGTTAGTTTAGGTTAATTAAAGATTAGGGGCACTAGGGCCCACATGTCAGTGTCAGGGGGTTAGATTAGGTGGTGATTAGCTTAAACTAATCACCTGATGGCGGGGGCCCACCTGTCATAGACCCAGGGGAGGTCAAACCCCTGGTCAAACGACTCAATCCCGCCGGCGTTGAGTCACCGGCGAGGCCGAGGCGGCGGAGGCCTTCGGGTTTCTTGCTCCGGCGACCAAATGGCCGGCGGAGGGCATCTATGGAATGCCCAGGCTCACGCGCATCTAACAGGGCAAACGGGAGAAGCTAGGGCGGCCGTAATCCTCGCCGACGTCGAGCTCAGCGGCTGCCGGACCTCGGGCGTTGGCGGGAACGGTGCTACGCTGCACAAGAGGGGAAACGGAAGGGCCCTGCGGCCTCCTGGGGTTGCGGTGAGCACGACGGTGGGCTCGGGAGCGAGCTGCGGTGGTTGTGGCCACGGCCACGCCATGGCCGGCGGCGAGAAGCTCTCGGCCGCGGTGGATAACCTAGCTACGGCGCGCGAACGACGAAACAGAGAGGGGGAAACAGACGGAGAGCTCACGTAGACCCTGTAGAGGTGGACGGCGAGCTTGAGGGAGGCCGGACGGGGGCGGATTTGACGGCGGCGATCCGCGGTGGCTGATGAGGGGAACGGCGAAGCTGGCAGCATCCAGGGCTTCCGGAGGGCCGTGGATCGGTGGGGAGGAAGAGGGGGTCGAGGCGGAGCCTTTGAGCGCATCGGCAAGGCTAGGGGGTGGCGGTGGCCGCGAGGGACCTCGTCGGTGGCGGCGGCTCCGTTCGGGCGAGTGAGGGAGAGAGGAAGCAGAGGAGGTGGGGAGAGTGCGAGTCCTGGGAGGGTGCGTGGCGTCGCGGACGGGGTCCAAGGCGACGAGAGGAAGCAGGAGGTGGCCAGGGGAAGCAGGAGGTGGCCGAGGCCTCTCGGGCGCGCGCCACGCCTCGGTCCTTCTAGCGAGGAGGAAGACGACAGGGGGAGGAAGTGGAGATGGGCTGGGCGTGCTGCTGGGCCAGGTGGGCTACCAGGTGAGCGCCAGGTAGTCCTTCTCTCTCTTTCTATTTCTGTTTTTATTTATCTATTTTGTTCTGTGTTGTTTTAGTTTAGTAAAATACTAAACCATTTTATAAAATCCTGAAAATAGTTATGTGGCTAGAGTTAAAATATACCAAACCACATAAAATGTTCCAGTAATTATTGGACATATATTATTTATATATCAAATATATATCCAATGCAAATAGCTATTTATTTAATTCAAAGGCCCAAAATAATTAACTCTGAGATACCAAAAATATTGTTTTGAGTTTTACCTCTTTGCAATATTTTCAGAGACTAAGAGGAACATTTTCTTGGACTTCTTTGAGGAGATTTTAATGTTGATCATTTTTAGAAGGTTTCTGAGGCTTTGAAAATTCCTCAATTCAAATTTCATTTGAATTAAAACATGATGCTCACATGAGGTCTAGCCTAGTGCATAACAGGACCAGGGATGTGACATTCGTATAACAGCAACATATATATATTTTGTTGCATGATTTCTTATTCTAAAGTAACAATCTATTCACAATGTCAAGTGTGAATCAGAAACTTCATTGAGAACCAACAACCATGATCCTGGTCATTGAAGCAATTACAATTCATCATAACATCGGAAAGAGTCAATATAAGAGCTTTTCAGCAAGTCCACATACTCAACTATCATTTAGTCTTTCACAATTGCTAACACTCACGCAATATTTATGGGTATGAAGTTTAATCGGACACATAGAGAGATAGGGGCTTATAGTGTTGCCTCCCAACCTTTTACCTCAAGGGTAATGTCATCAATAATAGTTCATGCTAACTTACATCCAATTGGATATATATATCAGGATCTTTCGAACACGAGGTGCTCGCCCAAGGATAAAATGTAAAAAGGAAAGGTGAAGATCACCATGACTCTTGCATAATGCATAAGACAAAAGTAAAAGATAGGCCCTTCGCAGAGGGAAGCAGAGGTTGTCATGTGCTTTTATGGTTAGATGCACGAAATCTTAATGCAAAAGAACATCACTTTATATTGCCACTTGTGATATGGACCTTTATTATGCAGTCCATCGCTTTTATTGCTTCCATATCTGAAAGTGCAACTATCCCTAGGTGGTTTTGGTAATTCCTAACAACATATAGCTCATTGGGCTAATACTATTCCAAGACAAATATTTCAGGAAAAGCTCAATGAATGGCATGGCATGGATGAGGAAAGTGGATCCCTCAAAATACTAAGGACAAAAGGATTGGCTCAAGCTCAAAAGCTCAAGACTCTACATTTTATATTTTAGTGATCCAAGATCACATTGAGTCTATAGGAAAAGCCAATACTATCAAGGAGGGATGAGGTGTTTCTTAATGAGTTTCTTGCTCCATAGTGCTTAGTGATATGCTCCAAAAACCCTCAACTAATTTCTCATATCCACATATGACCTAAACCAAATGACAAACTCGGCCCTACCGATTCTTTCTATCCGGAGCCACCGAGTTTAGATGTCATAGACACTGCCACAAACCCTAGGCAAATCGGTCTCACCGATAGGGATCTCGGTCTCACCGAGATGGGAGTGTAATCTCTCTGTTTCCCTTCGTAACATTTCGGTCTAACCGAAGTGAGCGATCGGTCCCACCGAGATTGCAACGTAAACTCTCTGTTTCCTTTTTGTAACATTTCGATCTCACCGAAATGAGCGAATCGGTCCCACCGAGTTTACCTGACCAACTCTCTGGTTAGCTTATTACCAAAATCGGTCCCACCGAGTTTGTGTAATCGGTCTCACCGAGATTACGTTATGCCCTAACCCTAACCATATCGGTCCTACCGAGTTGCTTGTCGGTCCCACCGAAAACCCTAACGGTCACTAGGATTACTAAATCGGTCCAACCGAGTTTGTTGATTTGGTCCCACCGAGATTGGTAAATTGTGTGTAATGGTTAGATATTGTGTGGATGCTATATATACCCCTCCACCTCCTCTTCATTCGTGGAGAGAGCCATCAGAACAAACCTACACTTCCAACTTACCATTTCTCAGAGAGAACGACCTACTCATGTGTTGAGGCCAAGATATTCCATTCCTACCATATGAATCTTGATCTCTAGCCTTCCCCAAGTTGCTTTCCACTCAAATATTCTTTCCACCAAATCCAAATCTTGTGAGAGAGAGTTGAGTGTTGGGGAGACAATCATTTGAAGCACAAGAGCAAGGAGTTCATCATCAACGCACCATTTGTTACTTCTTGGAGAGTGGTGTCTCCTAGATTGCCTAGGTGTCACTTGGGAGCCTCCGACAAGATTGTGGAGTTGAACCAAGGAGTTTGTAAGGGCAAGGAGATCACCTACTTCGTGAAGATCTACCGCTAGTGAGGCAAGTCCTTCGTGGGCGACGGCCATGGTGGGATAGACAAGGTTGCTTCTTCGTGGACCCTTCTTGGGTGGAGCCCTCCATGGACTCGCGCAGCCGTTACCCTTCGTGGGTTGAAGTCTCCATCAACGTGGATGTACGATAGCACCACCTATCGGAACCACGACAAAAACATCCGTGTCTCCAATTGCATTTGAATCCTCCAAACCCTTCCCCTTTACTTTCCGCTGCTCATATACCCTTTGCATGCTTGCTTGAATTGTGTGAAGATTGCTTGACTTGTGCTAGAATAGCTAAACTCTGCCAAAGACTAAAATTGGGAAAAGGTTAAGTTTTTAATTGGTCAAGTAGTCTAATCACCCCCCCTCTAGACATACTTCAAGATCCTACAATATCACAACATCGTATAAAGCTTATTTTCTCCACAATAAAAAGTCATACATATTTAGAGAGCAATTTTTATTGCATGCAACATGACAACTTACTTGAAGGATCTTACTCAATCCATAGGTAGATATGGTCGACTCTCATGGCAAACTGGGTTTAAGGATATTTGGAAGCACAAGTAGTATCTCACTTGGTGCAAGGAATTTGGCTAGCATGAGGGGGAAAGACAAGCTCAACATGTGGGATGATCCATGACAATATACTTTATTTCGGATGCAAGAAAACATAACCCATTACATTGTCTTCCTTGTCCAACATCAACTCTTTAGCATGTAATATTTTAATGAGTGCTCACAATCATAAAAGATGTCCAAGATAGTATATTTGTATGTGAAAACCTCCCTTTCTTTATTACTTCTTATTAATTGCAACGATGACCAAAACTATGTTTGCCAACTCTCAACAACTTTTATTTATCATACTCTTTATATGTGAAGTCATTACTCTCCATAAGATCAATATGATCTCTTTATTTCTTTTCATACTTTCTTTTATTCCCTCAAGATCATAGCAAGATAGCAAAGCCCTTGACTCAACACTAATCTTTATTATATATAGATCACATACTCGATTACATAGAGGGATCATAAGGCAAAACTCAAAACTAAATCATACCAAAACTTTATTATACTAGATCAAGATATTACCAAAAGGATTGAACTAAGAAAAACGGTAAAGATAGGAGTGTGATGGTGATACGATATCGGGGCACCTCCCCCAAGCTTGGCAGTTGCCAAGGGAAGTGCTCATACCTATGTGATTGTGTCCCCTTTGCTGGTGAAGAAGGTGGTGATGAAGATGGATAGTCGCACATCGAGCGTAGGAGCTCTTCCAATTTGCGGATAATGCCCTTGAGTGCGATGATATGATCCTTCAACAAAAATATTTTCACGTGTGAGATACTTGTTTTGTATGTGAGCTAACTCAATCATCTTGAAAGCTTCAATCTCAGTTGGGGTAAAGAGGTCGGGAAGAGGTTGAATGTCTTCTTCTTCTCCTTCCGGAGCTCGATCCTACATAACCTTCTTGATCCTGTCCTCCTTGTTGATCTCCCCGGGTTCTTCTCTCTTCAGCTCCATCTTCATCAGCCAAACATTGTTGCCTTCATTGTTGGAGGAGGGTGATGACATGATGCCTGGCCTTGACAAATCTGACAGAAAATAGCTCGAAACAAAGACAGAGGATATTTGCATGATATGGTGGTCAAAACCTTTGACAGATTATATAATGAATTTTTACCAACCAAAAGAAGTACTATGCAAGAAAACAGAGTCCGAAGAGCACACAAGGTGCCCACGAGGCAGGGGGTGCGCCCAGCGGGGTAGGGCGCACCTTCCACCCTCGTTGACGCCTCGTGTCCTTCCCGGACTACTTCTTATTTTCCTATTTTCATAAATATTCCAAAATGGAGAAAAATTGCTATTAGAACTGTTTTGGAGTCGGTTTACTTACCGTACCACATACCTATTCCTTTTCAGAGTCTGAAACATTCTGGAAAGTGTCCCTTATGTATTCCTCTGGGGTTACGGTTTCAATAACATTAGTTTCAACATTTATGGGATTACCTGAGATATAATGTCTGATCCTCTGACCGTTCACCACCTTCGGATTTGTGCCTTCGAAGTTGTTGATTTTTATGGCACCAGAACGATAGACCTCCTCGATAACGTAAGGGCCTTCCCATTTAGAGAGAATTTTCCCTGCAAAAAATCTTAAACGAGAGTTGTATAGCAACACATAATCACCTACATCAAACTCACGCTTTTGTATCCTTTTGTCATGCCATCTTTTAGCCTTTTCTTTGAACAGTTTGGCACTTTCATAGGCTTGGATTCTCCATTCATCAAGTGAGCTAATGTCAAATAACCTCTTCTCACCGGCAAGTTTGAAATCATAATTGAGCTCTTTAATGGCCCAATATGCCTTATGTTCTAGTTCGAGAGGTAGGTGACATGCTTTTCCATAAACCATTTTATATGGAGACATACCTACAGGATTTTTATATGCAGTTCTATAAGCCCATAATGCATCATCAAGTTTCTTGGACCAATTCTTTCTAGATCTATTAACAGTCTTTTGCAAAATCAATTTAATCTCTCTATTACTCAATTCTACTTGACCACTAGACAGTGGGTGATATGGAGATGTAATTCTATGATTAACATCATACTTAGCAAGCATTTTATGGAAAGCACCATGAATTAAATGTGAACCACCATCAGTCATTAGGTATCTAGGGACTCCAAACCTTGGAAAATAACTTCTTTAAGCATCTTAATAGAGGTGTTATGATCAGCACTACTAGTTGGAATAGCTTCTACCCACTTAGTAACGTAATCAACAACAACTAAAATATGTGTATACCCATTAGAGGAAGGAAACGGTCCCATATAATAAAAGCCCCAAACATCGAATGGTTCAATAACAAGAGAATAATTCACAAGCATTTCTTGACGTCTACTAATGTTACCATTTCTTTGACATTCATCACAAGACAAGACAAACTTACGGGCATCTTTGAAGAGAGTAGGCCAATAAAAACCAGATTGTAATACCTTATGTGCACTTCTATCTCCAGCATGGTGTCCTCCATATGCCTCGGAGTGACACTTGCGTAGGATCTGTTCCTATTCATGCTCAGGTAGACAATGTCTAATAAGACCATCTACTCCTTATTTATAAAGGTGTGGGTCATCCCAGAAGTGATGTCTTAAATCATAGAAGAACTTTTTCTTTTGCTGGTATGTGAAACTAGGTGGTATGAATTTAGCAAAAATGTAATTAGCATAATCAGCATACCATGGAGCAATACGAGAAGAATTTATGACAGCTAATTGTTCATCAGGAAAGCTATCATCAATAGGTAGTGGGTCATCAAGAACATTCTCTAACCTAGACAAGTTGTCTGCAACGGGGTTCTCAGCTCCCTTTCTATCAATAATATGCAAATCAAATTCTTGTAGCAAGAGAACCCATATAATAAGTCTAGGTTTAGCATCTTTCTTTTCCATAAGATATTTAATGGCAGCATGATTAGTGTGAATAGTTACTTTAGAATCAACAATATAAGGTCTAAACTTATCACAAGCAAATACAACTGCTAAAAATTCTTTTTGAGTAGTAGCATAATTTCTCTGGGCACTGTCTAGAGTTTTACTACCATATTGAATAACATTTAGTTTCTTATCAACCCTCTGTCCTAGAACATCACCTATAGCATAATCACTAGCATCACACATAATTTCAGAGGGTAAATTCCAATCAGGTGGCTAAACAATAGGTGCAAAAATCAAAGCTTTCTTAAGTATTTCAAATGCTTCTACACAATCATCATCGAAGACAAAAGGAATATCTTTTTGTAATAAATTAGTCAGAGGCCTAGAAATTTTAGAGAAGTCTTTAATGAACCTCCTACAAAAACCGGCATGACCAAGGAAACTTCTTATACCTTTAATGTCCTTGGGACACTGCATCTTTTTAATAGCATCAACCTTAGCTTTATCAACTTCAATACATCTTTCAGAAATTTTATGCCCCAAGATAATGCCTTCATTAACCATAAAGTGGCACTTCTCCCAATTCAAGACAAGACTGGTGTCTTCACATCTCTGCAAAACTCGATCAAGGTTGCTCAAGCAATCCTCAAAAGAAGATCCATAAACGGAGAAATCATCCATGAAAACCTCACAAATCTTTTCACAAAAGTCAGAGAATATAGCCATCATACATCTTTTAAAGGTAGCAGGTGCATTACATAAACCAAAAGGCATACGTCTATAAACAAAAGTACCAAAAGGGCAAGTAAAAGTGGTCTTTTCTTGATCGTGTGGTGATACAGGTATTTGAGAGAACCCAAAATAACCATCTAGGAAGCAAAAATGTGTATGTTTGGATAATCTTTCTAGCATTTGATCAATAAAAGGTAAAGGGTAACACTACAAAAAAAAAGACACATCCGTGACATTTTGGGCCGAACGAATTTTTTTTCTGTCATACATATGACACTTCTATGACGATAATTGTGACAAAACCCAGTATCATCATAGATGTGGTGGGATCCTACTTCTATGACAAAAAATCATGATAGAAAATGGGATTTTCGTCCTGGGCGGGCCGGAGACACAGCTGCATGACATTCTTTGGGTCGTCCATGATGGAAAAAACCATGGTAGAAGCGAGGGCGAGGAAAATTTTGGGGAGTTCCCGGTTACGGTGGGTGGTCGGGGGCCGAGCGATGCGCGTTTCTCTCGTACATGTACGCGCGTGTGTGTGAGGTGTTAGCTCTAACTGAACTCGAGCGAGGCGTTGGGCTCTAACTGAACCCGAGCAATTGCACTGCAGGCTACACACTAAACCCGAGCGATCGATTCCTTCGCTACTACTGCTAACTAAAGCCGATCGATGCTGCCTCTCTGGATGAACAGTGAGTGTTTGCGGGGGGGGGGGGGTTGGATGAACAGTGAGCGGTGGGAGTGGATGAATAGGACCCGTGGCGTTGCCTCTGGATGAACAGGACCCCGATCGATCGGGCCGGTTGGGGCTGGATGAACAGGACCCCGTGGAGGACTGGATGAACAGGACGACCCCGTGGAGGGCTGGATGAACAGTAGACGGTGGAGGGGGTGGATGAACAGTAGCCCGTGCTCTGTCACAAATTCAAGTTGCTTCGTCAAAAGCTCAAAGCTTGGAGCAAAAATATCTCCAGGTTTTCTGTGGCTATCGAGAACACAAACAATACTCTCTCTAAGCTGGATGGACTGGAAAACTTGCTACCTCTAACCACACCCGAATGCAACTTTCGTAAGATCATCAAGGCTCATCTTCTACGGTTGCTAGATTATCAAAAACAATATTGGAGAAAACGTTGCACCATTCGATGGGTTAAATTCGGTGATGAAAACACCAAATTCTTCCAGGCGGTTGCAACGGAGCGTTACAGAAAGAATAATGTGGCTATTTTACAATCTGATGATGGCTTGTTGGTGGAAGATCACACGGGTAAAGAAGCTCTACTGTTTTGCGCTTACACTAAGCGACTTGGCAAGTCCAACCCTACACAAATGCGCTTTGATCTTCCGTCGCTTATTCGCCCCAGTGATAATCTTGAGCATCTCACGGACCCATTCACCAAAGATGAGATTGATGGGGTTGTTAAAGAAATGCCTGCGGACCGTGCCCCCGGCCCTGATGGGTTTAGTGGGTTATTCCTTAAAGCATGCTGGCCCATTATCAAGGAGGATTTCTACACGCTTTGCACTCAATTCCATGATGGGGAGCTTAATCTTCAAAGCATTAATGATGTCCTCATTACTCTTATCCCAAAAACTGGCTCTCCTACCACAGTTAATGATTACCGTCCGATTACTCTACTCAACTGCTGCCTTAAACTCATCACTAAATTACTGGCCAACCGACTGCAGAAAGTGATCCTGCACATCATTCATCGAAACCAATATGGATTCATCAAAGGGAGGTCCATCCAAGATTGTTTGGCTTGGACATTTCAATATATTCATCAATGTCAGGCATCCAAAAGATAAATTGTGCTCCTCAAGCTAGACTTCGCTAAAGCTTTTGACACCATTGAGCATGAAGCAATGATCAAGATTATGAAACACATGGGCTTTAATGATAAATGGCTATCTTGGATCCGTTCGATATTCTGCTCCGGATGCTCGTCCATTCTTCTTAACGGTGTGCCGGGCTGCCAGTTTCACTGCAAGTGGGGAGTTAGGCAGGGCGACCCCCTCTCCCCTCTCATCTTCGTGCTCGCGGCCGATCTTCCGCAATCAGCAATCAATGATGCCTTTAGGAGAGGTCAAATTCATTTTTCATTCCCCTCAAATAGTGACATGGATTATCCGATTATTCAATACGCTGATGACATGATTTTGCTCATGCCAGCCTGCCCTAGACAAGCGGTTATTATCAAGAATATCTTGTCTGATTATGCCCAGTCCATTGGCCTCAAAATAAACTTCCATAAATCTACTTTGATCCCCATAAACTTGGACCAACAGACGACTGCCGATATTGCCTCAATCTTTGGCTGCTCTATTGGATCAATGCCCTTCACCTATCTTGGCCTGCCCCTTGGCACCTCCAGACCCACACTAAATGACTTCATGCCTATGGTTAGCAAGGTGGAACGAAATCTTTCTTCCACCCTCTCACTCATGTCGTATGCTGGGAAGCTCACGCTGCTCAACACCGCAGTTACGTCGCTTCTTATCTATGCCATGTGTACGTTAAAATTCTCACCTAAACTCATTGAGATACTGGACAAAATCAGGAGAAGATGCCTCTGGATCAAAAAGACTGATCAAGGTGAGAAATCAAACTCACTTGCTGCCTGGGACTTGGTCTATAAGCCGAAGGACAAAGGAGGTCTAGGTGTGATCAACCTCAAAATCCAGAATGAAGCTCTGCTATTGAAATTTCTACACAAATTCTACAACAAACTGGATACTCCATGGGTGCAACCCACTTGGGACACTTACTATGTTCAGTGAACTCCGCACGCTGTGGAGCCGGTTGGCTCTTTTTGGTGGTGCGACATTCTTAAACTCACACCAACTTTTTGCGGGATCTCCACGGTTCAAGTTGTCTGTGGCTCCACGGCCCTTTTTTGGGAAGATTTATGGGCTAATCAACTACTCCAGGACTCGCACCCTCGCGCGTTCTCCTACGCAATCAATGAGGATGTCTCAGTGCGAGATTTCTTGAGGATCACGTCACTTGGTATGGCCTTTCACCTGTTGCTCTCCCCCCAAGCGCTCGATGAGGTCAGGCATCTCCAGGCCACTGTTTCTTCCATCCAACCAACGACCTCGACATCGGATGTCTGGACCTATATTTGGGGCAAAACCACCTACAAATCAACGGACTTCTACCAATTCTACTTCAGAGAGATCCAGGTGCACAAGGTTTTTGGCTGGCTTTGGAAGTCCAAGTGTACCATGAAGTTAAAGGTTTTTGCTTGGCTACTGTTCCATGATCGTTTAAACACCAGGAACATGCTGAAGAGACGCCACTACAATATTGGAGATGACCACAATTGTCTGCTCTGTGGCCGCAACATTGAAGAAACGGTCGAGCACATGATATTTACTTGCATGTTTAGCAAACGATGCTGGCGAGCCATGGATATCAACTGGGAACCCTTTGGGGGTCGGCTACAAGCCATTGAAGATCAAAAAAGGGATCACCCCACGCCTATGTTCTTTGAAAAATTCATTGTGGCCGCGTGGAGCCTTTGGAAGGAAAGGAACAATAAGCACTTCAGGGCAGTCGACCCATCCTTTCGATCATGGCTGAATAGATTCAAAAAGGACTTTGAGCTCTTGCAACATAGGGTCAAAGAGGCAAATAGGCCTCTGGTGCTGGATTTTGTAAACTCTCTAAACTAGGACCTTATCTATCTTTTCTTCTAGGTGGGCCACAAAGTGCACCCCCACCTCTCCCCCCCCCCTGATGTAAATATCCACATTGTACAGTTGCCTCATTTTCTTTAATATATTTACACAGTAGGAGCCTTTCCTACTGTTTCCGGTCAAAAAAAAACAGTAGCCCGTGGAGGGGTGGTTGAACAGGAGCCTGTGGAGAGGGGTGGTTGAACAGTAGCCGGTGGAGTAGCGCGCGGTGGAGGCTGGATGAACAGGAGCCCGTGGATGAACAGTCGCAGGTGGAGGCTGGAGGAAGTCGACGGTGGATGAACAGTAGCCCGTGGAGGCTGGAGGAGGTCGATGGTGGAGATGAATAGTATCCTGTGGAGTCTCGTTTTGCGGTACGCCACACCCCTCCCTTTGAACAGGACCCCTGTTTCAACCGTAGCGCTCCAACACAAGTCCGTTTTGCGGTACGCCACACCCCTCCCGATCAACAGGACCCCCGTTTCAATCGTAGGAGGTCTGTTTCCTCCATTTTGCGGTACGACACACCCCTCCCGATCAACATGACCCCCGTTTCGACCATAGGAGGTCTGTTTCCTCCGTTTTGTGGTACGCCACACCCCTCCCGATGAACAGGATCCCGTTTTGAACGTGGCCGGTTGAACACAAGGCCGTTCCTCCGTTCTGTGGTACGCCAGGCCTCGTTTCCATTGCATGTTCCGTCCAAGCCCTCACGATGAACACGACCACACATTCCGTTCCGACCCAGCCGGTTGGCTCCCCATGAACACGACGACGATGCTGTTTCTCCGTTTCGACCTAGCCAATGTACACGAGCCCTGGCCGTAAGTATATATGCGCGAGTAGGCGTTCGAGACACCGCCCATATGTATACATACGTGGCCGTATTTTCTTTCTTGCACCCTGGCCGTTGTACGTACGTGTACATGCTACGGGCGCGCCTCTACTACGACACGTGCCCGCCTCTACTACGACACGTGCGCGCCTCTACTACGACATGTGCGCGCCTCTACTACGACACGTGCGCGCCTCTACATCCACCAGTATGTACGTACACGTTCTCGACTAGAATGACAATGCTACGTATGCTTCGACCAGGTGGGTCCTGACTGCCAGGCAATTCCTTGCGTGCGAAGATGTAGTTGGTGGATCCCAGCATTCAGGGGGGCGAATCGTTGTTTTTGCCTGGACGCACTTCCTTCCGTGCGAAGGTGTAGCTGGTGGGTCCCAACAGTCAGTTGGTGAATTGTTTTATTTTTTTGCCCGGACGCACTTCCTTGCATGTGAAGGTGTAGCTGGTGGTCCCAGCAGCTAGGGGGAAAACGTTTTTTCGCGAAATACGGTGGCCCTTCCGGTGGGTCCCCGCTGTCAAGTGGAGGAATAATTATTTTGCACGTAATAAGGAGGCACTTCCTTGCGGCCGCCATGGACCCAGCTGTCAGCCTCTCCACGTACAGTACTCTTCCGATGGAAGTCGGTCGTTGACCACATTGACCACGCCGCGCCGAGATTACCAGGGCGGTGGACGATGGCGAGGCCTAGGAAGAGGACGACGCGGAGCCAGGGAAGACGCGGCAGTGGATGCCCACGCGAAGAGGAGTATGACTGTATGAGGGTTTACTGGTTCATCTGTCGTCGCCGCAGAATAACTGCAGGTGTGGGTTAGTAAAGGGATGGCTAGGCCAGCAATGGGAGTACGATGGGGCGGTGAGGCCTGCGCGGCAGCACAGCCGGCCGTGGGGAGGAGGGAGCAGGCAGTCCCGCCGGCGCTTGTTTGAGCGGTTGGAGCATGAAGAGTAAAGATTGAAGAAGCACGACAGCCGTTGGATGGACATCCAACAGTCACTGCTCTCTTGTGTTGACTAAGTTGACAAGGCATTGCATGTGCGTCAACCTTTTTTTTATAAAAGCATACGCGTCAACCTGTAGTAGGCGCACAAGTCAGCCTCAAATCTGTGGAAAACAGCAGACAACCCATCCGCCATTATTTCTAATAATGTACAACCCATTTGCTAATTCTTAAGAATTTTTTTGGAGCCCATCTTCTTTTTGTTAGCATTACACCCCATATTGTGGCCACGGTTAAAAAGTATACGAATTTTTGCATATTTCGGTGCGGTCAACTGCTTTTAATCCAGAAATATCGATTCACATTCAAACTATTTTGAAAAATAATTTATATAAATATAAAATCCAAATAATTGTCCATGCATAAAAATCAATGGAATTTAAAATCTTGTAATGAAAAAAATTGAAAATAATTCCTGGTTTGATGTGTTTTAAAAATGTACAACCCATTTCTGGGAAAACCGAATGAAACTCTCCTCGTCTTGAAAGATTTGCAGCCCAGTAGGGCCGATAAAGCAAGTAGGCCTTGTTTGGGTATTTCTTTAAAAAAAATAGAACTGGGCTAGGCATTTTCAGCAAGAAAAAAACACAACTAGGCTCATGATGTGGTAAACATAAATAAAACCCTGGCTAGATGGGCCATGGCCCCCGCACAGCCCCATTGTTACCCTGATCCGTCACTAAAACTAGTATAAATAACAACTGCTTGTTCCTCACAAAAAAACTGCACGACCTGCTGGGTCCCTGGTGTCAGCCGCTCGTAGTGTAATTCTCTCGTTTATTGACTACCTTGACAATGGCGTGAGCCCTAGATGTCCAACCATTAGGAGGAACCATATTTTTGGGCTTGTAATACAAAGGCACTTGCTTGCGTACTGCCATGACGCTGGTGGGTCCCTACTATCATCCTCTCCACGTATAGTCATCTCCTTGTTCCTCTCAGTTGTTGACGACGTTGACAACGCAAGAGGGCGGCACACCATGCATGGCGAGCGAACCAAGGCCGCAAGGTGGAGGACGACGGCGAGGCCTCGGACGGAACGAACAGGAGCAGTGGAAGATGTGCCGGTCCAGTCGCAGGTGGAGGGGAGTACAAGGGTTGACAGGTTCGGGTGCGGGTGCGTGTTGGGGCTGACATCGCCAGAGAATAACAGGACCTGTGGGGGAATAGAGGGAGGGACTGGCCAACGTTAGAGGGTACGTACGGTAGGGCGGCGGAGGTGCAGCCAGCCATTGGATGCGTGAGCAGGTGGAGCCGACGGGGTGGTTCGGATTGGGCGGCTGGAGGAAGAAGACAAGAAATAGAAGATACACGACAGATGTTGGATGTCAATCCAACGGCCGGTGGGCAGAATCGTTTGTTGACTAGCTAGGCTATTTCCTCGCGGGTCCCAAATGTCAGAATCCAAATCTGTCATGGTCATGCAGTCTTTCCTATGAAAATTTACATCCCATTTGATGTGCTAGTTCGAAATAAGTTTGTGGGTGCTGGTGGGGGCTAATCACTTGGCTTTTGTAATGCAGAGTGAGCTCAAGCAGCTGGCCAGAGTGATGTTATATCCCTTGGTTGGGATTTTTTACAATATTTCACTCTAATTTAAACGAATGGCAAGCCATGCCTTGTTTCAAAGAAAACATGACAGTCACAGCCGAGTTGAAAAGGGCAGGAACATCTAACTCTAGCTTACAAACTGTACAAAAGCACGAGGGCTAATTGTTCATCAGGTTTACAAAAAACCCAGGTTGAAAGGGCAACAACATCTAACTCCAGCACTATTTTCGGCAGTCACAGTCAAATGGATCGGTCAGGTCCATAGAATGAACATCCTGGGTCGTAAAATTTACTGGATTATGACCACAATATGTTGTAAATAGAAGCCCGACACGTTCAGATGCTCTTTTGCCCACCTGAAACTCCTTGTTTTTGCTCTTCGACATACCCATCCGTCAAAACCATGCTGCTGATAAACTTAAGCCTGATGAACAATAGTAAGCTTGCATTCAACAGGAAGAATGTGACAAATCTAGTGTTTGCACGGTTGGCTACATATCGTTCTAGCGTTATTGTCTTCAATCGAATCTCATGAGAAGTGAGAAAATCCCGATGCTTACGAATCCACCGATTGGTTATAACTTTCTTACCCCGTCCTGTTGCCTAAATAGACATGAAGATTGAAAACAGTTAAGGTCTAAAGAAAGAGTGTCGAAAGAGCAACAGCTTGAACGGTTAATTCTAGTACATTATATGCGGGCTTCCAATGTGCTGTGAAATTATCACCTTTATATACAACTTCTCCAGACATGGAAAGCATTGCAGCAAGCCAATAATCTTGTTCAGATCAAAACTATCATTTGGATATATAAGATCTTGACAGAATCCAGCACCATTGATAGGCCATCCATGGAGAAACTCTTCATTGAGCATAGAACATAATATTAGTACAAAATGTGTACTCCAAGATGATATATAAATTATGCGCAGAAATTTAAAATGCAGCTTATGGTTACAAGTGTAGATGATAATATAAAGTACCTGAAGAACTGTGGAGCCAAACACCATATTGAAATGAGCACAGAGATCATGTATTACACCCAAGGTCTCCAGTTTAGGCACAGAGAGGACGGTTATTTGCAACGGTGAATAACTAGAATCAAGGATCAACCTTTGAAGTGAAGGGGCATCTTGGATGATGAGCTGCCTTCCGTCAAAAGAAATTCCAATTCTTACAAGGTTAGGCGACTTTATTTGGAGACAACCGATTCTAACTGTGAAAACAAGCACCAAGCACTCCAGCGCAGGGCAACTGGAGTGGATGATGCTGTGCAATGAGGCCTCCGATATACGAACCCGTACAAGTGAAAGTTTCTTGAGAATGGGGAGTCGAAGATTTAGTACCAGATTGTCTGGTAGGTAGCACAACACAAAGGTGGCGGTGTGGAGAGAGGAGGAAAACCGCGAGATGGACATCGGTGCTGAGGGCACAAGTTCATGGCGTTCGGTATGTGGTATGTGATTTCCAGGGGAATAGTAGAACTCAAGCAGCTGTAGTTCTGTGAATTCAGGGGATTTCAGCCAGACATCCACCGTGCAGGGCATGGTATGCTTGCTCAGGTAGCATGACGGGATGCAGAGGCTTTGAACGGAGCCCTGGTGGGAGGAGATGATGGCTCTGGGGATTTCAAAATCATTGAAGAGAGATAGCTGACGACAGTCGAGATTAAGTGGCATGGCGCGCCATAGAGGGCACCACTGAATTGAGAGGACTTGGGTGCGGCAGCAATCCTTGGTGGGGAGAAGCGAGATGATCTCCCCAAGGACGGCGTCCGGGAGATCGCTCATGCGGTCCACCCGAGATTCTACGGGTTCCTGGGATCCGGTGGGGGCGGGGTCGCCGCTTCTCCCCGCGATGCCGGGTGCGGGATCTACAACAGGCGTCGCCGTTGGCGGGAGCCTCATCTTCTTGGCGCTGGGGTCAGCCGACTCCATTTTCCTCGAGGGCGTCGCGTCACGCTCACGGATTTGAGCAGAGTAATGAATGACGAGCCTAGTTGTAGTGCGAGTGAAGAAGAAGGGGAGCGGAGGTTTTTTCTGTAGTAGTGAGGAAGAAGGAGAGCTGGGGTTTTCTGTAGGAGTGAGGTGAGGAATTTGGCGGTACGAGTGGAGCGAGCTGACGTGAGGTGGGTGGGAGCGAGGAGGAAGAAGAGCACCCAGGTTTTTTCGGGGGGGCGGTGTGCTGGGTGTGGGTAGCGCCTCTCATTCAGTAAATATATGGGCTTTTGAATTGATTTTACTATTTACTAGTGTGGATGGGTTGTTTTGTCTTGGGCCCAGAGAAACAATTACTACTAGTACAGTGGAGACACTCTACAGCTACCCAGAAAAACAATTACTACTAGTACAGTGGAGACACTCTACCGCTTCTGGCTCCTCCTAGGTCATTGAAACGTCTCCCTCTACTGAATGTCGTTATACTTTTGTTCACCGACATGCGGGCCATGCAGCGCGCGGGCCCAAATGCCATCCACCAAATTAGAAGGCAGTATGCAGGCGGAGAGTCACCCCGGTCGTAGCGCGGCAGTAACGAGCCGTCGTATCACAAAACCCCACCTCCCCGCAGTCTAAGTTTGACGGACGAAGCAACCATCATTTCACTCTTCGCTGAATCCCCTTCTCCCTCACCGTCTTCAAGAAAGGCAACACTCGCATCTGCCACTGTTCTTCTCTCCGAACGAAGGGAAGGTAAGCGGATCCGTGATGTTGGTATATTTTCGTTCAGAGAAAAAAAAGAACTTTTGCAAAGCAGTAACCGATCCTCACTCTCTTTTTTGTTTCATTGTCATTGCGATTGTGTTTTCCTTTCAGTGGTCTCCTAGTATTCGTCAGTTTCATGATGGACCAAGGAGAACCAGGCAAAGATCTGCCGATATTGGAGCAGACGCGGGAGGCTGATCCCCACGAGACAGAGAGCTCCAAGAAGATGGAGGCAACCACCGAGCCGACCCCAGATACGCTCACGGCCACTACTGAGATGGTCAACGCCCCGTTTGAGGTTACAGCCCCCGTGGCACTGCAGGAGCAGTTTTCCCCCTTCGAGGATGTGTCCCCCCCCCCCCGCTGAGCTGCCCAAGGTGATTTCCTTCCTTGCCGATCTCGATTGTGGTTTTGTAATTCTAAAAGTATGTGGTGATTAATAATGCAAAATTTTATTAGCTTCGATGCCATGCTATACATAGTGGTTTAAATAACTTGTGTTTCTTATACTGAAAAGTAATTCAGAATTTGTTTCTGTTTCAATTAGAGCCCTGATGCAGACAAGGATTGTGTGGTTGTACATGTCACTCGCTATGAGGCGGATGACCTGAATATACGCACTGGGAAAACAGAGTTCTTAGGCTGTTGGATCCTGGAAGCCATTTGCGGTTATACCAATGAAGAGTTGTATTCCAGCCTCACTGTTGTCAGGCGTGTTGTCTAGGGTGTACTGAAGCACAAGAAGTTCAAAGCTACTCCTTCGTTTGTGAGGCATACTGTTCTTGTCAAGCTTACGCAGGAAGATGACGTGGCATGCCTCCACAAACAAGTTTATCAGTGGCAAGGCCACAAGGTTGTCTTCATGAAGGTTCACAGGATTGAGCTGCTGCGGGACGTCCTCGATGATGTTCATGGCAAGGTCCGTCTTGTGTCCAGCCCAAATTAGATCGAGGCATGAAATAGTTGCCCCAGCTAGTGTTTAATAGTAGTTTGGATTGTGTCTAATTATCCGAACCTTGCCTGTTATCGACCCCTCTGGGGCTAGTACTCTGTTTGAATCCGTCTATGGGAACTGCTGCTACTTTTGTGTGCCCGTGAATCATGTGAGAACCATCGTAATTGTTGCCGAAACAGATGCGTCCTCACTAGTTTTTTCATGAATATGGCATGGTAAGACATAAGTTGTCACGGTTTATCATACGAGCAGTGTGTGTTTTGATGAAATAGAGCACTCGTTCGAGAACCGTGCGCCGACGTATACATAAGTACTTGTAAACACTGTTGGTGCTACCCCACTTGTAAGCAGTTGTGCAAAACACGGCACATTGGCTCAGCTCGCTTCAACACTAGGCTATCGACCAGCTAACAATCAACAATCTGCTGTCTGACATATAAGCAACTATGTATCTTGTTACAGTGGTTCATGCAGTTAATTGAGGCCACAATGTAATAAATTCCAAACGTTCACACGCTAGTCCAGCGCTCATGTGGAACACTCACATTAAACTCGTCTTCATAAAAAACTTGAAAAGCATAAGTTAAGCAATTTTATACATCTCAATGATTCATAGAACATAACAAACATATACTAGTTCACAGCAAAAGACAAAGTTGTGAGAAGGTTTACAAATCAGGAAAAAACAAGCAAGGCTTCTCTGAGCAAAGGGCCTCCCGGCAGGCTTAAATTTCCTGGAGTTCACTCTGGTTTTTTCTTGTTGCCACCATCCAGGGTTAGGTTCTCTCATTCCAGAATAACCAATTATAATTGTGGTCTCAGCTGGAATGCTGAACTGAACCATGCAGTGTACTGACCAGCTGAAATGCTTGTGCATTCCACTAAATTTAAGCACCGTTATTTGCAGAAATAAGCAGACCACAATGCCTCTTGTCCGCGCACCTGTCCAAAAAACCGCCATGCAGCCATGCCAGCTAGTCCTCGGTCCGTGGAAGAACTGGCAGAAAGTGCATTCCAGACTAGGATGCAGTTGTTTTTGCTCGTCCCTGCACTGCAATCAGGAAGTAAAACGTATGAATTAGCTTCTTTTAGATTGCGTTGGTCATTCTACCTTAGTTACTACCAATGTAGGAATACCTTGAAGACTGGAGGTTAGACGACGGCAACGAGGGATAGCCATCTCATTTTGCACAGTTGTACTAAAACCGAGGTGTGTGCTTTTGATTATGTGGATAGAAACAATACGGAGACAGACATCCCAAAACGATATGGAGATAGACATCCCGATTTGCGCAAATACGAAATACAGTTATTTAAACAATGACAGATATTTGCAGTGGCATATGATTAACAGCAGCATCTATTGTGTTATAGTTGGCACTAGATTGACAGTATGAAGAGTCCTTAAGTAAGTAGCATCACATCACATCAACAATGCCACTAGATTAACATGCAGAACAATAGCATTAGTATTAGTGTCATGAGAGTAGCACATGGTCAGTAAATGTGCAATCAAATTTGTGCAGTTCCACTGGGATGAAGCAATGTTAGCGGTGTGAGAGTTAAGTGTAACTGCAAAAACACAATTCAAGGGAAATAAAGCAAGACGGAAGCACTTCATAAAATGGTGGTGGCATTGCTTCAATTTATCGACGGCACTGGACCATTACTTATAGTGACATTAGGTGGCATTGCTTAATGCTTCATGTGATTTTACATTAACGGTAGTGATATGGGCGTAGGGACAGCAGGGGCATAAAGTGGTGAGGCAGATGTGGCTGCCGAGAGTGGCAAACACTCAGGCATCATGTCTCAATTTCTCCCATTTTTATCTCCTCGGCGACATTTTCCTATGTGAGCACAGGAAATCTAGACCTGCTCATTCTCATTTGCGTTGTCCCCCAACACCCGTCATTTTCTTTCCTTTTTCAACCAAGAGATAGGTCCACTTCCCCCCCACCCTTCGCCATCCACCATGCTTTCTTCGTCTTTTAAACCAAGAGACCGGTTGGGTAGCCAGTATCTACTACTTTCCCCCATTTCCTCTTAGAACCAAGTCCTAGATTCATGCTACAGCTTTCCCACTTTCTTCCCTGTTTGAACCAACGCTTTGAGTCGACTGTATGAACTAGCTTTACTTCTAATAATAGTAAAAGTCTAGGTGGCTTTGGAACAGCGGACGGAAGTAGAAAAGGATCCACACGAAGGGAGCTGGGGCAGTAGAGCAAGGCAGGTTTTCGAAGGAATATATACCTGAGGGTCGTCGGCATGTGGCAAAGACGGCGTCGGGAGGCCGCATCTTGGCCACAATACCGTAGGGAGGAAGAAGGGGTCGGAGGCCCTCCCGAGCCGGCGCTCTCTCGAAGAGAATGGCACGGCCGCCGATCGGGACGCGCGGGCAGTCGTTGGTCTCCTCCCTCGCCGCCGACGACAGCGTGAACAATGCACCTACACCCCTGCCCCGGTCGAGGTTGTCCGGCCGGATTTGTGACCAGCCGTGAGCTGAGAGAGAGTGTGGCCACCTATGTGTTGCTTAGATCTGGAGAGCATGAGAGAGTGAACGAGAGGAACCCTAGTAAAGCAAGCGCTAAGGCTCCTGCTTTATATATAGTGGAGTGATTTTGTTGTACCAGCTTCAAAAAAATGCGCTCCTACGTGTACCCGCGAGTGGGTGTGAGAGAACTAGTGCGTGCGTGCACCGCTTCTCTTCGTGAGAGTACAATATACTATGCCCAAAGAACGTTCGCCGCAAGAGTAATAGTATAAGTGTGTGACGTGTGAGCTAAAATAAAATGTGCGCGCCGTCTTTTGTTTTTTAGAAGTTCTGAGGGTAGGGTGTGAAGAGCACATATGTGCGTGACGTCTACCTGCAGATAGACGGTGGGTGCGACGTGCGAGTCTGCGAGAGGACTCGGGAGAGTCGTGACTCGTGAGGGTGCGTGTGCGTGAGAGAGAGGGGGGCACGTATCAATGCAATGCATGTGTCCGTAAATCATTATCCGACAAACGTTCGCCACAAGCCTTTTCCTGACGAACGCCGTAAGAACCGTTAGATCGGCATCCGACAGTGTCAGTTTTGCCATGTCATTTAACAGAACAGCCACTCCTCCTACACACAAATCTTCCACGTGAGTGTTAGCAACTGCCGTATGCTCCCTCCGTTCCGAAATGCAGTGCATATAGCTTTATTGAAAATTCGAACCTCGCAAACTTTTACCGAGTTTTCGTGTACCAAATTGCACATGTAGAATACCATGTATATATCATTTCATTCATCTTCGAGAGGTAACTATAAAGATGGGTGAGGAGTCTACAAAGAAAGACCATCGTATCACCCGCAGCAATTTCAAGCATCCTTTAGTGTCGAGGAATATCATAGGAACTCTATATGATATGATTTTTATAGGATTTTTTCCTTTAGAGCCAATTGGTTCATAGGAATAGATTCATATACTCCACATTTCAAAGGAAATAAACATGATATCATTTCTATAGCTTTAGAGCCACTTGGTTCATATGAATGGATTCCTATACTCCCTTAATTTCAAAGGAAAATAAACATTAGCGTATATTCAATAGAAAAGTTCCTATGATATGAACCAAATTACATCTCTTTTCTAATCCCTCCTCATAGGAATTGAGATACATGTCATCTCTAGATTCAATAGAAAAGTTCCTATGATGTGAACCAAATGACATCTCTTTTCCAATCCCTACTCATAGGAATTGAGATGCTCCATGTCATCTCTTTCCCTACAACTTCCATGTATACATCTTCTATTCCTAAATAGATAGTACAACCCACTAGTAGCTTTTTTCCAAAACATGCAACTATGGCACAAGAACTATATAGTGTGCCAATAACTTTGAAAGATGGTCGCTGGATGAAGCTAACCCGACAGTGCAGAGATAGGCAAATCCGAGCACTACTGGCCGTTGGATATCATCAACATTCCACCAGATCTGCCACATGTACAATTTAGAAGACTCCATGGTTGAACTTAAGCATAATGCACAAACCTCAAAACACAAGCACTTCTCCTTTGTTCTAGAATCTTCTGTATCATAATTGTTTTTTTTTCTAAATGAATTGCCATTATTTGTTTTTTACTTTATGCTTTACAATGCACAACCCCACGAATCTTAACATTTTTATAAAACTAATTGATTTTGAATGAGATGAACTATAAGAACTAAACGAACATCTACATCATGCATATATGACTCAAAGCTTTACATGCTATAGTGTGTATTTATTCATAATTTGGTTTCAAAATCTCATGCGTTCAATGCATCATTGCCTTTTGGTCGAACCTACGTCCACAATTTTTTGTACGTACCATATCTCCACTGGTCCCCGAACCCAAAATGCTGCCTCGTTCCCGTAAAACCAAGTGGCCCACACATATTTATGGCACCGACTCGAAACCGTTTACTACGACGTGGCCCCGCACGCCATAGTACTCCTACAAACCCTACCGCCGCACTCATCATCGGTTTTCTTCAAGAGGACGAGGGAGAAGCCGATTTGTAGTGGAGGCGCTTTCAAAAAAAAGATCTGTAGTGGAGACCCCTACCCTAGGGTGCCCTAGGTAGCTGCCGCACACATCATTGTTTTCTCTTTTCTTTATGCTCTTGCGCCCTAGAGTGAAATGATGGTTGCTTCGTCCATCCAGCTTAATGCAGGAAAGGTGGGGCTTTGTGATTTGACCCCTCATCGCTCATTTTCTACTACTGCGGCGCTACGACCTGGGTGCCTCCAATTCCAACCGCTGCTCCGAACTGTAATTTGGTGCATCGCACGTGGAACAAGATGGTGGATGAGCCACATGTCTGCCAAAGAGGTCCTGTTAAGTGTGTCACCATTTCGTGTGCGGACTGACCCTGCTTGAGTTGCTACGCCAACACGACAGGAGCAGCCTACCACTTGGTTTTGCTCCTTGGTGAATCCTGACTATATTGATCTAAAAAGATAAGTGTTGAACTACCCTCTCCGTCTTGGTTTTTTATTTGTAGGCGTCTCGGTTTATAGGGACTGCACGTAGTTCTTGGTCATCCATTTGACTAACTAAATATGAGTTACTATGTCACAAAAAGTATATAATTGGATTCTTATTGGTTGATATATGAAAAACTAGAAATGAGGTAGAAGTTAATGCACCGTGCCTTAGTATTTTGGGATTATTTGGTTTTCATAAGATGACTTACTCACCTAGACGGAGGGAGTAGTTGTATTTAAAAGTCAAGGGCGGGGCTTTTCCTCCTCGGTAGGCGGGGCAGTTCCGCCTAGTCAGTTCGACAGAGACATGAGAAGACGAGGGAGTAGGCTGCTGCAAACGTAGGGCTGTGTGATTTGACAGCGAGTTACTGTTGGACAGGTGGGGCCCCGTGATTTGACTTGCCATTATCATTTTAACTGCGGCACTACGACTAGCGTGATTCTCCCGATTCCTGACCACCTCCATACAGGTGCCTCTTCCAATGCTCCACCATGTAGTAGAGGCTGGCTCTTGCATGAGAGCCCACTTCTCCACTTTTTCCTTGCCTCTCTTTCCTCCACATATGCAAAGATGCCATGTAAAGCGCACTATTGTACATACTTTTACTTGCTCCTACAGGTGCTAAGCTTGCCACATAGGCATAAAGTCTAATGTGGCAAGTTAATCAAGAAGAGAGAGACTAGTTTGGTGACCCAAGGAAGAAACGGTGCTAAGCGCGTGTACCTAGGTGAAAAGACAATTTTGAGTCTATAGCTAATTAAATGAAGCAAACTTAGCAACACCATTTCATTGGAAGAGGTCACTCCTTGGCAAATGCAATAAATACTAGTACTCCCTGTGTCCTAGTGTCAAAAACATTCTTATATTATGGGGCAGAGGGAGTACGAAGAAAGAGATAGAGAGGAGTAAAAAACTAAATACACTTATAGCCAACCTTATAACTAACCTTGTTGTAGTATGAGTGACTAAGTGATGACTATGTATGACATGCCAACATCAGATAGCCTAACACACCGTGTTAAATCTCCAAGGGCGGGACCGCGCGAGCAACGCGACGGTCGTGGTAGGCGCGACCATGATACGGGCTGCTGGCAGCCCTTGGATCTGAGATCAAACGGTCGCATGCTAAGTTGCTGAAAAATTGCAGAATAACCCTCCAGGATAGGATATTCACCCATAGTCTAGAATCACGCCATGCAACCGTTCAATCTCAGATCCAAGGGCTCTCGGAAGCCCGTATCATGGGAGAATGGAAAGCCACTACCCTGCCGTTCGCACGCTGGCAGTTCACTCCTACTCGTCCCCGCGCGTCCTTCAATACTACGGTGGTTCGCTCCTAGTCATCCCATCCATTCACATTACGGCAGTGCCGCTAATCCTAACCCTCCTCCCAAATCCATGGCATCCCAAATCTCCATGATCGGCGGTGAGTACAAGGTTAGAACCATCACCGGCGATGAGTTCGACGTCATCTACACCCGTTCTTCGGCAACGATGAAAGGATGCCTTTCTTGCTTCAGGCGCATGTTCGAAGACTCAGATGATGAGCGGGCCGCTGGGCTAGATGTTGAGTACACCACAGTCCTGGGATGAGAGAAGGATCTAAAGGACGAAGAGAGGAAGAAGCCCGCCGTGATCCAGGTTTGCGTGCATGAGTTATGCTTGGTCTACCACATATGCCATGCCGACGTTGAATGCCTGGATTTTAAGAACTTCCTCGAGAGCAACCTAGTCAAATTCGTTACTGTAGACTTTGGTAATGACAAAGAAGTCCCGCGTCGGATAGGCCTCATTGTAGGCAACCCCTTCGACCTCTAGAAGAATCGGCTGCTGCCCTCCGGTGGCCAGCCTTTAATGCTGACCCTGGCAGGAGCCATGGTTCATCATTCGTACAATAAACTGGAGAAACCTCATTACACGTTTCATTGTCATGCACGGCAGCGGAATGTACTAGGTATAGACCACATCCACTACGCTGCAATGGATGGCTACCTTTGTATCAATATCTACAAGGGTTGGATGAAGAGCAAGAGCCAAGTGTGTGGTTCAAGCAAAGAAGTAGTATCGGCCAAGAGGAAGAGGGATAAGGACGAAGTCGAGGACGTGGACGAGGACTCCTTCGAGTGAGTAAGGTGTCAGTATCATTGCTCATGGTGGTTCTAATGTAGTGTCTATCGGATTAGTTGCATAGTTTAATTTCAGGTGTGCTTAGTTGTATTTGAGGGGTGTGTTGTGCTGAGCCCCAGCAGAACTATGTTATGTTTCTTCTTGTTACTTTAACTCCTCAGTATGATACATACTACTAGTATTTCTTTAATAGAATTTAGCACCCCAATTAAGCATGTACTAGCTTTTTTACTAGTACTATATGCATAATTTGGCGAGAGCGCTCTCTATATGTACCACCTTTTTTTAATTTCAATTTTTGCTCCACAGCGCAATCCATCTATAGTACTAATGTACTGGTCATCACATATATAGCCAACTAAATTCTCAACCTAGAACGACATGCATGCCATATAGTAAACCGATACGGAGGAAGTATAGTAAAAATGAGGTGATTTTACTGAGAGGTCGGCGGGGTGATACGTCTCCAACGTATCTATAATTTTTGATTGCTCCATGCTACTTTATCTACTGTTTTAGGCAATATTGGGCTTTATTATCCACTTTTATATTATTTTTGGGACTAACCTATTAACCAAAGGCCCGGCCCAGATTTGTTGTTTTAGGCCTATTTCAGTGTTTCGAGGAAAAGGAATATCAGACGGAGTCAAAACGGAACAAAATCAACTGGAGAAGCTATTTTTGGAAGGAAATCAACCCAGAGAACTTGGAGTGCATGTCAGGGGAGATACGGGCTGCCCACGAGGGTGGGGGGCGCGCCCACCCCCCTGGGCACGCCCCCTGCCTCGTGGGGCCCCCGTAGCTCCTCCGACGTACCCCCTGCACCCATATATACCTACGTATCCTAAAACTTTCAAAATAGAAGATAGATCGGGAGTTCCGCCGCCGCAAGCCTCTGTAGCCACCAAAAACCAATCGGGGCCCTGTTCCGGCACCCTGCCGGAGGGGGATCCCATCACCGGAGGCCATCTTCATCATCTTGGCGCTATCCATGACGAGGAGGGAGTAGTTCACCCTCGGGGCTGAGGGTATGTACCAGTAGCTATGTGTTTGATCTCTCTCTCTTGTGTTCTCTCTCGTGTCCCTCTATGGCACGATCTTGATGTATCCTGAGCTTTGCTATTGTAGTTGGATCTTATGATGTTTCTCCCCCTCTACTCTCTTGTGATGAATTGAGTTTCTCCTTTGAAGTTATCTTATCGGATTGAGTATTTTATGAACACTTGATGTATGTCTTGCGTGGGATAACCGTGGTGACAATGGGTTATTCTATTGATCCACTTGATGTATGTTTTGGTGATCAACTTGCAGGTTTCGTGACACTTGGGAACCTATGCATAGGGGTTGGCACACGTTCTTGACTCTCCGGTAGTAGCTTTGGGGCACTCTTTGAAGTACTTTTATGTTGGTTGGATGAATCTGAGATTGTGTGATGCATATCATATAATCATGCCCACGGATACTTGAGGTGACAATGGAGTATCTAGGTGACATTAGGGTTTTGGTTGATTTGTGTCTTAAGGTGTTATTCTAGTACGAACTCTTTTATAGATCGATCTGAACGAATAACTTTGAGGTGGTTTCGTACCCTACCACAATCTCTACGTTTGTTCTCCGCTATTAGTGGCTTTGGAGTGACTCTTTGTTGTATGTTGAGGGCTTGTCATATGTTCTATCTATTTTATTATTGTTGAGATAACTTGCACTAGTGAAAGTATGAAGCCTAGGCCTTATTTCCTATCATTGCAATACTGTTTACGCTCACTTTTATCGCTCGTTACCTTGCTGTTTTTATTATTTCAGATTACAAAAACCTATATCTACTTTGTATTTTGCAGTTGTATCACCATCTCTTCGCCGAACTAGTGCACCTGTGCAATTTACCGTTGTATTGTGTGTGTTGGGGACACAAGAGACTTTTTGTTATTTGGTTGCAGGGTTGCTTGAGAGATACCATCTTCATCCTATACCTCCTACGAATTGATAAACCTTAGGTCATCCACTTGAGGGAAATTTGCTACTGTCCTACAAACATGTGCACTTGCAGGCCCAACAACGTCTACAAGAAGAAGGTTGTGTAGTAGACATCAAGCTCTTTTCTGGCGCCGTTGCCGGGGAGGTTAGCGCTTGAAGGTATATCTTTAGATCTTGCAATCGAATATTTTTGTCTCTTGTTTTATCACTAGTTTAGTTTATAAAAGAAAACTACAAAAAAATGGAATTGAGTTTGTCTCATACGCTTCGTCTTTTTAATATCTTTCATGAGAATGATGGAAAGGAAAATTGTGCTCAAGTGCTGGAAGAAGAATTACATAGAATTCTTGGCACAAAATATGTGAATGATGAGCATGATTGCAATGTTGTTAGTATGAATTCCTTGAATATCCATTATGCTAATGATATGCAAAGCCACAAGCTTGGGGAAGCTATGTTTGATGGAGATGATATTTTTTGTCCCCCAAGCTCTGATGAGCAAATTTACTATGATGATAGCATGCCTCCTATCTATGATGATTATTGTGATGATACGTATGCTTTAAAGAATAATGATAACCATGAAACTTGTCATCTTGATCTTAATTTTAAATCATATGATAGTTATTTTGTTGAGTTTGCGCCCACTACTATTGATGGGAAGAATTTTGCTTATGTGGAGAGTAGTAAATTTTCTATGCTTGTAGATCATGAAAAGAATGCTTTAGGTGCTGTTTATATTGTTGAATTCATTCATGATGCTACTGAAAATTATTATGAGGGAGGAACATATGCTTGTAGGAATTGCAATAATGTCAAGTTTCCTCTCTATGTGCTTAAATTTTTGAAGTTATGCTTGTTTTACCTTCCTATGCTAGTTGATTATCATTCCCATAAGTTGTTTGCTCACAAAATCCCTATGCATAGGAAGTGGGTTAGACTTAAATGTGCTAGTCATAAGCTTCATGATGCTCCCGTTATGTTTCAATTCCTATCTTTTTAGTGAGCATCATTGTCATCATCATGCCTAGCTAGAAAGGCATTAAAGAAAAGCGCTTGTTGGAAGACAACCCAATATTTATCCTTACTGTTTTTGTGTGTCCACATGATTATGATACTGTAGTAATCATGTTTTATAGCTTTTATTTCAATAAAGTGCCAAGTAGAACCTTTCGGAAGACTTGAGTGAAGTTTATGTGATCTTGCTGTGAAAAACAGAAACTTTAGCGCTCACGAGATTAGCTGCCATTTTTTACTGGAGAGTGATTTTAGATTGATTCTTTTGCATATGATTAATAGACAAATTGCTCATGTCCATAAATTTATTTCATAATTTTTGGGGTTCCATAAGTATACGTTTTATACAGATTACTACAGACTGTTCTGTTTTTGACAGATTCTGTTTTTTATGTGTTGTTTGCTTATTTTGATGAATCTATGGCTAGTATTAAGTGGTATGAACCATAGATAAGTTGGATTACAGTAGATATTACACCAATATTAATTTAGAATGAGTTCATTACAGTACCTAAGTGGTGGTTTTATTTTCTTATACTAACGGAGCTTACGGGTTTTGTTTTGAGTTTTGTGTGGTTGAAGTTTTCAAGTTTTGGGTAAAGATTCGATGGACTATGGATAAGGAGTGGCAAGAGTCTAAGCTTGGGGATGCACAAGGCACCCCAAGGTAATATTCAAGTACAACCAAGCAACTAAGCTTGGGGATGCCCCGGAAGGCATCCCCACTTTCGTCTTTGTTCATCGGTAACTTTACTTGGAGCTATATTTTTATTCACCACATGATATGTGTTTTGCTTGGAGAGTCAATTTCTTTTGTTAGTTTTTGCTTGATGTTAGTTATAATAGTGTTTTTCCTCTTTAGTTTCAATAAAAAAAGTCAAGGATAGCCTTTTGATGCTTATTTTGCTTGTATACATATTGCTGTTTGAAAACAGAAAGTTTACCACTGTTGCAAAAATTCCCTAGGAAAGTCAAAGTATGGTCTAATGCTGAATCTTTTTCATATTGAGCTCTGATAAATTTATTACAGTGGGAGTTTTAGTTCATAATTTTTGGAGTCAGGGAAGTATTGATACTCTTGCATTCTTTACAGACTGTACTGTTTTGGCAGATTGCTGTTATGCTTGCATTGTTTGCATATGTTTGCTTGTTTAATGATTCTATTTGATGATAGGAGTATTAAATATGCAGAGGCATTTAGTATGCAATTTTGAATAATAATTTTAGTGATTTTTTAAAGTAGAAAATGATAACGTTTTGCATTGGTTTATACTAACCTATCTCACGAGTTCTTGTTGAGTTTGTTGTGAATGAAGCTTTGATAAAAGAAGAGAAACCATGATATGAGAGGAATTAAGGAGACACAAAAGTTAAAGCTTGGGGATGCCCAAGGCACCCCAAGATAATATTTCAAGAAGTCTCAAGCATCTAAGCTTGGGGATGCCCCGGTAGGCATCCCACCTTTCTTCTTCAACAACTATCGGTTAGTATCGGTTGAGCCTAAGTTTTTGCTTCTTCACATGAGTTGTGCTATCCTTGCCATGTAGTTTTCTTTAGCTTTTCTTGCTGTTTGAATAAAGTATCAAGATCTGAAATTCTTTAATGAGAGAGAGCCTTACATGAATTGGAATTTGTTAGAATACTCTATGTGCTTCACTTATATCTTTTGAGCTTGATAGTTTTTGCTCTAGTGCTTCACTTATATCTTTCAGAGCATGGTGGTAGTTTTATTTTGAATAAATAGATGAATTCTCATGCTTCACTTATATTATTTTGAGAGTCATTAATAGCATGGTAGTTTTCTTAATGTTAATATACTTGGTATTCAAGATATGTGAAACTTTCTTTTGAGTGAATTGAATACTAAGATAAGTTTGATGCTTGATAATTGTTTTGAGATATGGAGGTGATAATATCAAAGTCGTGCTAGTTGAGTGATTATGAATTTGAGAAATGCTTGTGTTGAAGTTTGCAAGTCCCATAGCATGCACGTATGGTTAACATTATGTAACAAATTTGAAACATGAAGTGTACCTGGCTTGTGCATCCTTAGGAGTGGCGGTCGGGGACGAGCGATGGTCTTTTCCTACCAATCTATCCCCCTAGGATCATGCGTGTAGGACTTGATTTTTGATGACTTCTAAATTTTTTCAATAGGTATATGAGTTCTTTTGACTAATGTTGAGTCCATGGATTATACACACTTTTACCTTTCCGCCATTGCTAGCCTCTTCGGTACCGTGCATTGCCCTTTCTCACCTTGAGAGTTGGTGCAAACTTCACCGGTGCATCCAAACCCCGTGATACGATACGCTCTATCACACATAAACCTCCTTATATCTTCCTCAAAACAGCCACCATACCTACCTATTATGGCATTTCCATAGCCATTCCGAGATATATTGCCATGCAACTTCCATCATCATCATCATGACATCCATTACTTTTGTCATATTGCCATTGCATGATCATGTAGTTGACATCGTATTTGTGGCAAAGCCACCATGCATTATTTTTCATACATGTCACTCTTGATTCATTGCACCATCCCGGTACACCGCCGGAGGCATTCATATAGAGGCATATCTTGTTCTAAGTTTCGAGTTGTAATCCTTATGCTGTAATCAATAGAAGTGTGATGATCATAATTATTAGAGCATTGGCCCCAAAAAAATAAAGGCCAAAATATATATATAAAAGAAAGGCCCAAAAAAAGAAAAGAAAAGGGTAATGCTACTATCTCTTTTTCCACACTTGTGCTTCAAAGTAGCACCTTGTTCTTCATGTAGTGAGTCTCATATATTGTGCTTCAAAGTAGCACCTTGTTCTTCATATAGTGAGTCTCATATATTGTGCTTCAAAGTAGCACCTTGTTCTTCATGTAGTGAGTCTCATATATTGTGCTTCAAAGTAGCACCATGCTTTTCATGTAGAGAGTCTCATGTGTTATCACTTTCATATACTAGTGGGAATTTTTCATTATAGAACTTGGCTTGTATATTCCTACGATGGGCTTCCTCAAATGCCCTAGGTCTTCATGAGCAAGCAAGTTGGATGCACACCCACTAGTTTCCTTTTGTTGAGCATTCATAGCTCTAGTGCATCTTGCATGGAAATCCCTACTCCTCATATTGACAACAATTGATGGGCATCTCCATAGCCCGTTGATTATCCTTGTCAATGTGAGACTTTCTCCTTTTTTGTCTTCTCCATACAATCCCCATCATCATATTCTATTCCACCCAGAGTGCTATATCCATGGCTCACGCTCATGTATTGCGTGAAGGTTGAAAAAGTTTGAGATTATTTAAGTATGAAACAATTGCTTGGCTTGTCATCGGGGGAATAGAAGTTGGGAACATCTTTGTGTGATGAAAATGAAGCATAGCCTAACTATATGATTTTGTAGGGATGAACTTTCTTTTGCCATGTTATTTTGAGAAGACATGATTGCTTTGATTAGTATGCTTGAAGTATTATTATTTTTATGTCAATATGAACTTTTGTCTTGAATCTTTCGGATTTGAATATTCATATCACAATTGAGAAGATATACATTGAAATTATGCCAAAGTATCACTCCACATCAAAAATTCTTTTTTATCATTTACCTACTCGAGGACGAGCAGGAATTAAGCTTGGGGATGCTTGATACGTCTCCAACGTATCTATAATTTTTGATTGATCCATGCTACTTTATCTACTGTTTTAGGCAACATTGAGCTTTATTATCCACTTTTATATTATTTTGGGACTAACCTATTAACCGGAGGCCCAACCCAGATTTGCTGTTTTATGCCTATTTCAGTGTTTCGAGGAAAAGGAATATCAGACGGAGTCAAACCGGAACGAAATCAACTGTATAAGTTATTTTTGGAAGGAAAGCAACCGAGGGAACTTGGAGTGCACGTCAGGGGAGATACGGGCTGCCCTCGAGGGTGGGGGGGCGTGCCCACCCCCCTGGGCACGCCCCCTGCCTTGTGGGGCACCCGTAGCTCCTCCGACGTACCCCCTGCACCCATATATACCTACGTACCCTAAAACTTCCAGAACAGAAGATAGATCGGGAGTTCCGCCGCCGCAAGCCTCTGTAGCCACCAAAAACCAATCGGGACCCTGTTCCGGCACCCTGCCGGAGGGGGATCCCATCACCAGAGGCCATCTTCATCATCCCGGCGCTATCCATGACGAGGAGGGAGTAGTTCACCCTCGGGGCTGAGGGTATGTACCAGTAGCTATGTGTTTGATCTCTCTCTCTCTCTCTCTCTCTCTCTCTCTCTCTCTCTCTCGTGTTCTCTCTCGTGTCCCTCTATGGCACGATCTATGTATCCCGAGCTTTGCTATTGTAGTTGCATATTATGATGTTTCTCCCCCTCTACTCTCTTGTGATGAATTGAGTTTCCCCTTTGAAGTTATCTTATCAGATTGAGTCTTTTATGAACACTTGATGTATGTCTTGCGTGGGATAACCGTGGTGAAAATGGGTTATTCTATTGATCCACTTGATGTATGTTTTGGTGCTCAACTTGCGGGTTTCATGACACTTGGGAACCTATGCATAGGGGTTGGCACACGTTCTTGACTCTCCGGTAGTAGCTTTGGGGCACTCTTTGAAGTACTTTTATGTTGGTTGGATAAATATGAGATTGTGTGATGCATATCATATAATCATGCCCACGGATACTTGAGGTGACAATGGAGTATCTAGGTGACAATAGGGTTTTGGTTGATTTGTGTCTTAAGGTGTTATTCTAGTACGAACTCTTTTATAGATCGATTCGAACGAATAATTTTGAGGTGGTTTCGTACCCTACCATAATCTCTACGTTTGTTCTCCGCTATTAGTGGCTTTGGAGTGACTCTTTGTTGCATGTTGGGGGCTTGTCATATGTTCTATCTATGTTATTATTGTTGAGAGAACTTGCACTAGTGAAAGTATGAACCCTAGGCCTTGTTTCCTATCATTGCAATACCGTTTACGCTCACTTTTACCACTCGTTACCTTGCTCTTTTTATTATTTCAGATTACAAAAACCTATATCTACTATCTATTTTGCACTTTTATCTTCATCTCTTCGCCGAACTAGTGCACCTATACAATTTACCATTGTATTGGGTGTGTTGGGGACACAAGATACTCTTTGTTATTTGGTTGCAGGGTTGCTTGAGAGAGACCATCTTCATCCTACGCCTCCTACGGATTGATAAACCTTAGGTCATCCACTTGAGGGAAATTTGCTACTGTCCTACAAACCTGTGCACTTGTCGGCCCAACAACGTCTACAAGAAGAAGGTTGTGTAGTAGACATCATGGGGGAGCATGGCCTGTCATGCGGTCCCACGTGTCATGATGTACCAAGGCGATGCGCGTGTCCCTCTTGAGGCAGAAGCAATACTACGTGGTTGGATATGATGGCAAACCGAAGTGTGAAATAATGGTTGCTTCGTCCGACTGGGAAGGTGCGGCATTGTGATTTGACGTCTCATTGCTCATTACTACTACTGGGCCGGTACAAGTGGGGTACGTCCCCCCTGCTGTTCTGCACTATTATTTGGTGCTTGACACGTCGACCCGGTTGCTATATGTCCCACATGTCGGTGACTGGAAGTACAAAATTCATGAAAGGGAGCATCGACGGAGGAGTATACTAGAGAATTCATGAAAGGGAGCAACTTAGTTTTGGAAAAATCTGTTTTTTCGGAGTAGTACGTACCCACTAGGGTTTATAGGGCTCATCTAAAATACATTCGTTTTTCCGTTTGATAAGTCTCAATTCTACTATACTAGTAGTAGTACCATTACATGTTGGATTTCGAGGTGCGTTAGATCACCCAACGCAAGCAATGTCAGGAGGAAACTAACCAATGCATGTACAAGGTCATGGAAGTTTAGTGGGAGTAAAATTTTCTCCTCGTGCTGCAAGCCACCGCGCGTGTGGGCGAGGGAGCGGGCGTAAGGCGTACAGTAGTAGGAGTACTACTACTACTACTTGTAAGCAAGCTTCACCTCATCATGCGAGCCAACGCGCCCGTGGGCGGGGGAGACGGCGTACTAAGCAAGCTTCTCCTCGTTCAGCGAGTTGACAGGACACATCAAAATTACTCTAGTGTATAGGGCCTTGCCTCTAAGGTAGCCCCCACATGGTTTGCCTCTTTTTTTAACATAACACGTCAAGTCACAATTTGTTTGTTCACCCGTGGTAGACGATCCTCCCTCCACCAAGTGGACAACCAGTACACGTGGCAAATTACCATGTGGGCTGCCTTTTTGTACAGAAATAAGCTCCACCGTGTACCCGCGCGGGTGTGGTTGGGAAAGAGACGGGAGTACGTGCACCGTGCGTGCACCTCTTCTCTTCGTGCACGTCCCCCACCTACGTAGTGTGTGTGAGAGAGATACAAACTTAGACATAATGCGCCGTCCATCCCCATGCCTCCGCCCAGTCCGACCACCAGTCACCACCACGCCCCACTCCTCCTAACCTTATCTCTCATCTTTCTCCCTCCATTTTTATATACAAGGGGACACTATCAAAGTTACTCTACAATTTGCAGATATACAAGGCCACTAACACCAATCGATGCAATATTAATGGTGTTTGCCTCGTGGTACTAGCAAAGGAGGACATTAATTATCCCTTGCATGCATGCGGGAGTTTGTAGAAAAATGCATCTTGATGTTCCGTGCAATGCACGGGCATCTTGCTAGTCCATGAAAACAACACATGGCAAAATTCCACGGCGAACGAGGGATTTGAATCTGTTGGGAGGGGCTGTTTGGATCTTGCCCGGGGTAGCCAAAATATTGGCGACCCTTTTGTCCACCGGTGCCTTTGCCACCGATGAACGAGTAATGGCTCGGGTGCTCATGCTGTTATGCATCCTCCAGCGCGCATGTTGGAGACGTGCTCGCACGAGCTGTGTTTTTGTCCCACAACACCGCCCGAGCCGCCCGCAGACCGACCGGCGACTCGCAAATCACGCCATCCAACCGGACGAAATTCACGCAAACACATAGACAAACTGATATTTCATATAAACAACGACGAAAATCATATAAAATACCGGATTTTCATACAAACATGACGGATTTCATTACATTCAAATGAACTATGCGGTGCTAGTTCTGTACAACACAGTTATATAATACCTGGCCTAAATGGTCGCCCGCCGATCGATTTGTGTTCCTCATGTCCGGTAGCACGATCACCGGACTGTTGGGAGCCCCGGAGGTATATGCTTCAGCGCAAAGGACGGCTCGCTTCCCCACTGCCCAACTAATATCATTGGCTGGTGCCGAAGATGATGGTGGCCGGCACCGGTTCGAGTTCATCACCGGCCACTACTTCGCCATGGCCGGCACCGGCTCGAGTTCATCCTAACATTCCCCTCTTCCGTGGAGCCCATGAGGGGTCGACAGAGGTCCTCGCAACAAAAGGATCCAGCAAGACACCTGTTGTGTACGCCCGCATCGCCTCCACGGTGGCCTAATGGGACCCAAGTGGCGGTGGCCTCCCGTGTTCTACTTCTCCTCGATGATGGTGGTGGATGCGGAGGCGCTGGCCACCGACTCGTCGTTCTCCGTGCACTCGGCTTCTGTCGCTGCTTGCATAGCACGGCCGCCGGCATGGGAGTCTCGGCCATAGAAACGGGAGATGCGGTATGAGGCAGCAGCGTGGAGGGCAGTAACAACGCCCGTGCGCTGCTCCTCATCTAGCTAGCCTGGAGCGGCGAGTTGCTGAAGCGCGCGTCGGCTTGGGGCGGCAACTGGCTCCGTCGGGCAAGGGGATGGAGGTGGATCAGCAAGCTGCATAGCTCGTATCCGGCAGGCTACCCAGCCGGCTTGGATGCGGAATAACTACTCTTCGTAAGCCATTGTAAGAGTGGACAAAATGGTGGAGAAGATATGGGAGCGGCGGAGGTGTGCGATTCTTGGCCGACGTTTGGCCTCATTTAAATAGGAGATTAAATAGACGGCGGACGGGAGGAGCTCACTCGGCGTTGCATTTAATGTCGGCCCGGTCATGAATGGACGTGTGTCCAGAGTGGGTTTCTCGGCTTCCACACGGGCGGGTTTCATGGAGGCGTTTGAATGCGGCATGGAGGCGTGTTCAGCCGGGCGTGCAGCGAGTGGCGGCCTCGACTCTAACCTAGGACACCGCATCGTTCTTCCACTGACGTGTGGTCTCTTTGGGTGCATGGCCTGCATGTCAGTGACCCAACGCAGGCAGCACACAGCAGAGGAACCTTTGGTGGGCCAGGGCGGTCAGAAGCGGGCATTTCATAAACCGATGATTGTTCATTGAGTGTGACGTCATCTTTTTCATGTAGATAAGCCTGCCATGTTGATAGCCGTTCGATACGTTGTGATTCATAAAGACCGCTGCAAACATCAATGTTCTGCTTATCACAGATAAGATTGATTAATACCCATAACAATCCATGTCCTTAACAAAGGGTGCATCCACGTATAGGTTGAGCGTGTGTCTTGCGTCATGTGCTATGTGCATGCAGGCGTGCGAGTGTTGCGTCGTGCAAGGGTACGTTTCAGTGTTGCATGCATGGGTGCGTACGTGCGTGTGTTCATGAGTGCATGTGTACGTGTCAGTGTTGCACGCCAGCATGCGTGCGTGTGTACGTGTCAGTGGTGCACGCCTGCATGCATGCGTGTCTTGCGTGCGTGCATGTGTACGTTATGTGTACGTTTCAGTGTTGCACGCCTGCATGCGTGCGTGCCTTGCGTGCGTGCATGTGTATGTTATGTGTACGTGTCAGTGTTGCACGCATGCATGCGTGCGTGTCTTGCGTGCGTGCATCTGTACGTGCGGGGTGAGGCTAGACGTCAGTCGACTGACTTTTTCATCTCTGGTCATTAGATTTTCCAGCCGTTGGATACGAAATCAAGGGCCTCCAGTTTATCATCAAACTCCACCCCCCTGAGCCGCCAGCCCCCGCCGCCCGCGGCCGGCTCGCCCTCCCCGAAACCACTCCCCACCGCCGGTCCACCGCCGCACCGGCCATTCCTCTAGCAGCCCCC
>NC_057813.1:15884188-15885646 GCF_018294505.1 Triticum aestivum
GAGCTTTTTCTCTGGCGATCCCCACCCCACCGCCCAATGAACGCCCCCCTCCAACCGCCGGTGACTGCCAACTAGAGGTCTCACAACTTCGAGTACCCACCGACCACTAATTTATTACAATTTCTGTCCTTCATATACGCGCTGACGGGTGGGCCCTATGGTAATGTGCGCTGCTGAATGTGGACCGTTTGACTGGTCAATTGATCATGTTATCAACAAATTACAGAGCTGTATGGTGAGCCAATGACCGTATGCATGATCACCCTAAAATGTACTCCTATTTTATTAACACACTACAAACTCAAACTACCATTTCTTTCTTTCATATATGGGCTGTTAGGTGGGCCCCACGGTTATGCGCCCCGATGGTGCAACACTAGTTGCACCGCGTGGAACGTTTGACTAGTCAATTGATTGTGTCATCAACAAAATACGGAGTTGTACAGGTGAGCCAGTGACCGTATAATCATGACATGTATTTGTTTAACAGGGTACAGACGCAAGGGCTCATATATACGCGCAAGCACTCACCGCTATAAGCGCACACACGCGAACCCTACCCCTATGAGCACCTTCGAGAGAGTGGGCCAACATATATAATCTTGAGATTTTAGGAAGTCACCATAGGTGCCTCATAGTCGAGTGGAACATCTCCTCCCACTAAACGTACATCGCCGGAAAATACTGAAATTAACACAAGATAAATGCGAGCACCGGGTATTTAACCTTGGTGGGCTCGAGAAATGACTGTCCTCCTAACCATCCAATCACATGTTGGTTAGCACGACAAAATGTATGTGGTGACCGTGATGAGCTTATTTTGAAGTCCAGTGACCATATCGTGCTTTCGCTTCAAATACAATGACCGTAAGTGTCGTCAACAAAATACGGAGCACGCATCAAATGCAAAGTCCGTCAGTGTCATCCACAAAATATGGAGACGTATCGTGAGCTAGATACCGTTGTACTATTGTATATACTTATTTTCCTAGTGGGCGATTGCCTGTGTAGTGTGGTGGGCACATCATTTCTAGTTGTGGTGGGTCAACATGAAGCCTCATGGGTCGGTTCCATCCTGCACCACATATAGGTTGGACCGAGACGTGTTATACGAAGACCCATGTGGAGGACTCGGCGTACAACACGAAGCTACCAGAGTCGCGGAGGACTCTATCCCCACTGGTGATAAGCCGACTATATATGATTTGTAACCCTAGGCCCTTAGTATGTTATACAAGCTTAGGGGCTAGTTCGTCGATAGTATACACACACGCACAATGCCTGGTATTCACGAGTACTTTGTACACACCCCTATCACTAATATACAGTACCAGGAGTAGGCTCTTTCTTCAACTGCAAGGGTCCGATCCGAACTAGGGTAAAACTTTGCCTTGTATTACCCTCCAGCCTAACAGCTAGGGATATCCTACCGAATGATATGATGAAATCATATCTGCC
>NC_057813.1:16626415-16653402 GCF_018294505.1 Triticum aestivum
GGGGGGAGCGAGGCGGGGGAGGGGCGCCTGACGGCCGGCGGCGGCGGCGGGTGGGAACCCTAGCGGGAGTCGCGGGCCCTTCTTCCCTTTTCTTTTCAGTAGGGCACTGTTGGCACATGCAGGAGCTCATTGCACATGTGGACGAGGCCCAAGACAAACTGGTGCTTTCCCCCGCCGAGGCCTGGCTCCAGCGTAAGCTTAAAGGCGCCTACCTAGGATTGGCCTCCCTTGAGCGTTCCATCACCCGACAATGGGCGCGCTTCTCTTGTCTCAAGAAGGGTGAGACGAACTCCACTTTCTTCCGAATCCATTCAGCTCACCATAAGCAGAAGAACCGCATCTTCCAGCTGCGCGCTGGGGATACATGCATCTCGGATGAGGCATCCATGGCTCAGGCCGCCTACGACCACTTCTCGGGCATCATCGAGTCTTCCAATGCTAGGCCTTTTCCCCTCAACTTTGAGGCGTTCGATCATCGTTCCTTCGACCTCTCTGACTTGGAGCAGCCTTTCACAAAGGCGGAGATCTGGCATGCTATCAAGCTTCTGCCAACGGGAAAGCACCCGGGACGGACGGCTTCACTGCCGAGTTCTTGCGCACTAGTTGGGATGTCATCAAGGATGACATCTGTGAGGCCTTCGCCAAACTTTATGCCCTTAACAGGCGAGGGTTCCAGAAGCTTAACGTGGCGCTTCTCACCTTGCTTCCCAAGAGATCGGATGCCTCCACTCTCTTGGATTACCGCCCGATCAGCCTTATCCACCTTCTGGCCAAATTATTTGCCAAGGTGCTGTCACTATGGTTGCCCCCTCGTCTATGTGAACTCATTTCTTCTAATCAGAGCGCTTTCATTGTGGGTGGATGCATTCACCACAACTTCATGCTTGTTCAACAAACGGCACGCAAGCTCCACAACATCAGAGCCTCGAGAGTTCTCCTGAAGTTGGACATTGCCAAGGCATTTGATTAAGTCTCTTGGCCTTTCCTCCTCGACATATTACGCCACCTTGGCTTTGGACCCCGTTGGAGAGAATGGGTCTCGATCCTCACCTCCATGGCTAGCTCGCGGATCCTCATCAGCGGCGCGCCCGTCCCTCCACTTCGACACACCAAGGGGCTCTGCCAGGGTGACCCCGTTTCTCCAATGCTCTTTGTCATTGTGATTGATGCCCTAAACTCCCTCATGCAGCATGTTGTCCAGCTGGGTGTTCTTCAGCGGCTCACCCATCGGCATATGGCCTCCAGTGTCTCGCTCTATGCGGACGACGTGGTGCTCTTTTGCCACCCGAACCCTCAGGATCTCCGTGTGTCACGTGTGCTGCTACATGTATTCGGGACTGCTTCTGGGCTTCATACCAATTTCACAAAGTGCTCCGCTACCCCCATCTAGTGCTCTTCGGATCATATTGAGATCATTGGGGCTGATCTCCCTTGTGCTGTCGTCCCCTTCCTGGCCACATACCTCGGCCTCCCCCTCTCGGTTAGGAAGGTGTCGGCGTATGCTCTCCCCCCTCTCATGGAGAGGATGGTGAAGAAGCTTCCTACCTAGAGAGCGTCCCTTCTCTCCCATGGAGAGCAGCTCACGCTCGTGCGCCATGTCCTTTCTGCTATGCTAGTACACATGCTCGTCGCTACTTCCATCAATGCCTCCACTCTCAAGAAGATCAACCAGATTACCCGTGACTTCATCTGGTACGGTAGCAAGGAGGCGAAGGGCGAGCATGCCCCTGGAGTTCGGTGGGCTGGGAGTGCGGGACTTGCAGCTCACTGACATCTCGCTTAGGGTGCGATGGCGTTGGCTCCAGCTCATGGACCCGTCCCGCCCTTGGAACCACCTCTCGCTCCCTTGTGAGCTCGAGATCAGAGACATCTTCTGCGCTTCCACGAGTTGGAGCCTTGGTAATGGGCACTCGTGTCGCTTCTGGTTGGATCACTGGCTACAGGGGCAGTCCCTTGCCAAGATCGCGCCGACCTTCTCGCCATGGTGCCACATCATCGACGCAAGGCTCGCTTGGTCACGGATGGCCTCACCAACCGGGCTTGGATTCGGGACATCCAGGGTGCCCTAGGGGTTGCTGTGATGGTTCAGTACATTCACATCTGGAGGCGCCTTCAGCACGTCATTCTTTCCCCAACGTCCGATGTCATCACCTGGTGCTGGATGGACTCCGAGCAGTACATGGCTTCCTCCTGGTACAAGGCCCTCTTCGCTGGCTCTATTCTTTCCCCTCACCAAAAGTTGACCTGGCGTACTTGGGCCTCGTTGCGGTTCAAATTCTTTTCCTGGCTCGCGATACAAGATCGATGTTGGACCGCAGTGCGCCTCTTCCACCATGGGCTCCCTCACGATGATCAGTATGTGCTCTGCGATCAGGCCCCCGAGATGATGTAGCACCTCCTCATCGACTGTCCGTTCTCGCGTGACATCTGACACAACATTCTTTCGGCATGCAGGCTGATGACGGCGGCGCCGGCTGGTAATGAGGACTTCTTGGAGTGATGGGCGTCCTCCATGGCGTCGGCCCCTACTAGTCTACAGAGATCCTTGTCGCCTGCAGCATTTGGAAGCACCGCAATGCATGTACCTTCGACGACGAGCAACCTTCTACTTCGCGGCTAGCTCAGCTCATCTGCGACGAGGCATACACATGGGCCTATGCTGGCGCCAGGGGCCTACAGGCCATTATCCCCGCGAGACATCTGTAAACTCTTATGTAGGGGCTGAGCACCCCCATCCCCCTCCTGTGTTGGGCTAAGTCCCTCCACATGGAGGTGTGTTGGCAGCCCAACATCAGCCCATAACTCCAACACATGTCAGCCGTTGATTCTCGCTGCATCCAACAGTTGAGAGTGCTTCCAAGGGAAGTGAAGCAAGGAGAAAACCCTAGCCACCCCACCTCTTGCTGGTGGTGGCTGCCATTCGTGAGAGTGAGAGAGAGAGCACACAAGAGAAAACACAACCTGAGAGAGAGGAAGAAGAAGAAGGAAATGTTCTGTCCAGATTTGGTGCATCTGACTAGACAGTGTTCAAGCAGGTGGTTGGAGGCTCAAACGTGCTTGGATCGACCCCAAACTTGGTGAGATTGTTCCTTACTTTGAGTACTTCAATCTGGTTAGCTAGTCTGAGGTTTGGGTCAGTGGAGCATCATATTTGAGAGTGGTTTTGTCAGCTCTGACTGCTGCAGTTTCAGAATAGAGTAGTTTTGGGAGATGAACAGTTTGGGTAGGCAAATGATGTCCGATTGAGCTGAAATTTGGAGGGGATGTCAAGAACTCATGTGTCTACTTGTCTGCCAAATTTGGTGCTGTTTGGTTCAGCGGTTTAAGAGCAGTTTGCAAAACACTGAAGGGTACATAAGCTGTGTAAACTCTGCTTTGCTGAAATCTTGCTTCTTGTGGTTGTTGTTGCTGTTGCCGGTTGGCAACATGAAGAGTGTGTTGTAAATCTCTCTAGAGGTTCTAGAGAAGACTTTGTACGCATCATTCTCATAGTGAAGTACAGCCGTGGATTTTTACTCCTCAAGTTGAGGAGGTTTTTCCACGTTAAATCATGTGTCACCTGTGCATGTTGTTTGTGTTATTCCGCTGCTTACTTGTTGGTTGAAGCTGTCCTCAAAGTTCATCACAAGTGGAGGGGGCTGTGTAGTGTGCATATTTGTCGTGTCGGTGAATTTGTGCAGCACATTGTTGCTATCCAGCCCCAACAAAGTGGTATCAGAGCCTTGGTTTGCTTGTGCAGATTGCTGAGTTTCTTGTGGTGAAAGATGGAAGTGAATACCAGCAGGATGATATCTTTGAATGGTACAAATTATCAAGCATGGAAGGGCAAGATGGAGGATTTATTGTATGTGAAAGAATACTAGAAGCCAGTGTTCTCCGTTGAGATGCCGGAGGGCATTGAGGAAGGTCAGTGGAAGGTACTTCATCACCTAGCTTGTGGGTTCATTCGGCAATGGGTCGATGACAATGTTTTGAACCATATCATTGATGAGACACATGCACGCACGTTATGGCAGAAATTGGAAGAGTTGTTTGCTCGAAAAGAAGGTACAAACAAAATGTTCTTTGATCAAACAATTGATGTGCTTGAGGTACAAAGAGGGCACTCTAATTGTAGATCATGTGAATACATTCCAAGGCATTATAAATCAGCTTTCTTCAATGGGAATAAACATTTGAAGATGAAGTGAGAGCTTTGCTGCTACTAGGCTCATTACTGGACAATTGGGAGGGCCTTTAAGGTCACGGTTTGCAATTCAGCACCTAATGGAGTTGTCACTTGGAATCTTGTGAAAACCAGGGTACTAAATGAAGAGTCCAGAAAGGTGGCTGAAGCTAGTTCTTCCTCACATTCAGAGGTGTTGGTCACTCAGTCCAGGGGGAGAAGTAAGAGCAGAGGTCCAGGTAAAGGGGCAGAAAGAGGTAAGAGCAAATCAAAAAGTAAGTATGCTGAATATGAGTGCCATCACTGCCATCAGAAGGGCCACATTAAGTGGCAATGTGACAAGTGGAAGAAAGACAAAAAGAAAAAGAAGAAGCAAGATTAGAAGCAAGTTGACAGTGATAGTGACACAGAGGGCAACCGAGTTACCACAATAGAAGAGGACATCATGCTTGTTATGCATGAAGAAAATGAGGGCATATTTGGTTCCACTGTTGAGGAGAAGATCACTGTTGTTTCTGATGAAACCGTCAACCTTGTGGATGGTGACGAGATGATTTGGATACCGGATAGCGGTGCTACCATTCATGCTACATCTCGCAGAGAGCTCTTCACTAACTATATATTAGGTGATTTTGGTGTTGTTAAGATGGGGAACAATGATAGAGCAGCCATCATTGGAAAAGGAGATGTGCATTTAGAGACCGCAAATGGTACAAGGTTAGTCCTCAAATCTGTGAGACATGTTGAGGCACTTCGTCTCAATATTATCACGGTTGGTGTGCTTGATGGAGATGATTACTTGAGAAGTTTTGGAAAAGGGCAGTACAAGCTCACCAAAGGCAACATGATTGTTGCAAGAGGTAAAATGGTCTCTGTGTTGTATCATGTTCATGCTAAGCTCTTTAGTGCTTCTGTCAATGCACTAGAGAAGGATGATCATTGTGCTCTATGGCACAAGAGACTTGGGCACATGAGCGAGAAGGGGATGACAGTGCTAGTGAAGAAAAAATTGTTGAAGGGTGTGAAAGGAGTTCACATCAAGAAATGTTCAGATTGTCTAGCAGGGAAGCAACACCAAGTTGCCTTCAAGACTCTACCTCCTCACAAGAAGCCCGAGAAGCTGGACTTGATACATTCCGATGTTTGCAAAATGTCGGTCTTGGTGGTGCTAAGTACTTTGTGAATTTTATTGATGACTTTTCCAGGAAAGTTTGGGCCTTACTTTGAGGACCAAAGATCAAGTATTAGGTGTTGCTACCTCTTGAGCACTGCGTTGGATTTCCCCGAAGAGGAGAGGATGATGCAACAAAGTAGCGTAAGTATTTCCCTCAGTTTTTGAGAACCAAGGTATCAATCCAGTAGGATACCACACACAAGTCCCTCGTACCTACACAAAACGATAGCAACTCGCAACCAACGCTTAGGGGTTTTCAATCTCTTCACGATCATTTACGAGAGTGAGATCTGATAGAGATAATATTTTTGGTATTTTTGATAGATAGATGCAAAGTAAAAGTAAAAGGCAAAGTAAAACCAAAGCAAGTAAATAAAATGATAGAGATTGATATGATGAGAATAGACCTGGGGGCCATAGGTTTCACTAGTGGCTTCTCTCAAGAGCATAGATTTTCTACGGTGGGTGAACAAATTACTGTTGAGCAATTGACAGAATTGAGCATAGTTATGAGTATATCTAGGCAATGATCATGTATATAGGCATCACGTCCATAACAAGTAGATCGAAACGATTCTGCATCTACTACTATTACTCCACTCATCGACCGCTATCCAGCATGCATCTAGAGTATTAAGTTAAAAATAGAGTAACGCCTTAAGCAAGATGCCATGATGTAGAGGGATAAATTCATGCAATATGATAAAAACCCCATCTTGTTATCCTCGATGGCAACAATATAATACGTGCCTTGCTGCCCCTTCTGTCACTGGGTAAGGACACCGCAAGATTAAACCCAAAGCTAAGCACTTCTCCCATTGCAAGAACTACCAATCTAGTTGGCCAAAACAAAAAGGATAATTCGAAGAGACTTGCAAAGATAACTCAATCATACATAAAAGAATCCAGAGAAGAATCAAATATTTTCCATAGATAATACAGGATCATAAACCCACAATTCATCGGTCTCAACAAACATACCGCAAAAAGAAGATTGCATCGAATAGATCTCCACGAGAGAGGGGGAGAACATTGTATTGAGATCCAAAAAGAGAGAAGAAGCCATCTAGCTACTAGCTATGGACCCGAAGGTCTGAAGTAAACTACTCACACTTCATCGGAGGGGCTATGGTGATGATGTAGAAGCCCTCCATGGTGGATGCCCCCTCCGGTGGAGCTCCGGAACAGGTCCCAAGATGGGATCTCGTGGATAAAGAAGGTTGCGGTGGTGGAATTAGGTTTTTGGCTCCTGTTATGATTGTTCGGGGGTACGTAGGTATATATAGGAGGAAGGAGTACGTCGGTGGAGCGTCGAGGGGCCCACTAGGTAGGGGGGCGCGCCCTCCACCCTTGTGACCGCCTCTGGCACTGCTTGGAGTAGGGTCCAAGTCTCCTGGATCACGTTCGGTTGGAAAATCACGATCCTGAAGGTTTCATTCCGTTTGGACTCCGTTTGATATTCTGTTTCTTCGAAATACTGAAAAAGGCAAAAAACAGCAATTCTGGGCTGGGCCTCCGGTTAATAGGTTAGTCCCAAAAGTAATATAAAAGTGGAAAATAAAGCCCAATATAGTCTAAAACAGTAGGTAAAGTAGCACGGAGCAATAAAAAATTATAGATACATTGGAGACGTATCAGGTGTATTCAAGCAATTGCAAGCCTCAGTTGAGAGAGAAACTGAGAAGAAGATCAAGTGCATTCGCACTGATAATGGAGGAGAGTACATTGGGCCATTTGATGCATATTGCAAGCAGCAGGGTATTAGGCATCAATTTACTCCCTCGAAGATACCACAGCTGAATGGTCTTGCTGAGAGGATGAACAGGACAATTGTGGAGAGAGTTAGATGCTTGCTGTCAAGTGCAGAGCTACAAAAACACTTTTGGGGTGAGGCTTTGATGACTGCAGTTTATCTTTTTAATCTCTCACCAAGTTATCCTTTGCAGGGAGATGTTCCTAACAAGGTCTGGTGTGACAAGGACGTCTCATATGGCCACCTGAAGGTTTTTTGGGTGCAAGGCCTTTGTTCATATTCCTCAAGATGAAAGGTCAAAGCTTGATTCGAAGACACGACAATGTATCTTTCTTGGCTATGGTGGTGATGAGTTTGGCTACAAGCTGTTTGACCCTATAGAAAGGAAAGTTGTGAGAAGCCGTGATGTTGTGTTTGTCGAAGGCCAAACAGTTGAGGATATTGTGAAGACAAAGGGGCAGGTTCCTCCTCAGTAGCAGCAAGACATGATTGATTCTGACCCAGTTCCTGTAGCTCCAGCTCCTGTTCAAGTTGAAGCAGATGCAGAAGATGTACAAGATGATGTACATGGTGGTGCAGGTGAAGAAGATGCTCCCCAGCAGCAGCTGAGGGAGTCCTAGATTATGGGGTCCTCGAACAGCCGGACTATATACTTTGGTCGGACTGTTAGACTATGAAGATACAAGATTGAAGAATTCGTCCCGTGTCCGGGGACTCTCCTTTGCGTGGAAGGCAAGATTGGCAATCCGGATATATAGATCTCCTTCTCTGTAACCGAGTCTTTGTAACCCTAGCCCCCTCCGATGTCTATATAAACCGGAGGGTTTAGTCCGTAGGACGGGAACAACAATCATAATCATGGGCTAGCTTCTAGGGTTTAGCCTCTACGATCTCGTGGTAGATCAACTCTTGTAATACTCATATCATCAAGATCAATCAAGCAGGAAGTAGGGTATTACCTCCATCGAGAGGGCCCGAACCTGGGTAAACATTGTGTCCCCCGCCTCCTGTTACCATTAGCCTTAGACGCACAGTTCGGGACCCCCTACCCGAGATCCGCCGGTTTTGACACCAACATTGGTGCTTTCATTAAGAGTTCCACTGTGCCATCACGATAAGGCTTGATGGCTCCTTCAATCATCTACAACGATGTGATCCAGGGCGAGGTTTTCCTCCCCGGACAGATCTTCATATTCGGCGGCTTCGCTGCTGGCCAACTCGCTTGACCATCTGGAGCAGATCGATAGCTACGCCCCTAGCTATCAGGTCAGGCTTGGAAGCTTGAACTACACTACCGACATCCGCGGAGACTTGACCTTCAACGGATTCGAGCGCATGACAGGTGCGCCGTATAGTCACGATGAGCATGACTTAGATCTGCCATCAGACGGTGTTCAGGAGAACGCACCTGCAGCTGTCCCGGCCTTAGATCCGGAGCAGATTGCGCCATCCGAGGACGGGTGGATAGACCCCGCCATGAAGGCTGCACACTCATCGGTGCTAGAGCCGAACACAGACTTCACCTCCAAAGAAATCTGTGTCATCGGATCCTCGGACTCGTCTCCGGTCATAAGTTCCGAACCACGCGCATCCGTGCCTATCGACTCTGATTGGGCGCCGATCATGGAGTTTACCTCCGCTGATATCTTTCAGCACTCACCCTTGGGCGACGTGCTAAATTCACTAAAATCTCTCTCTCTCTCTCTCTACCAGGAGACCCTTGGCCAAACTATGTCCGACTTGAGTGGGAAGCGGACGACGAAAAAATTCGTTCCCCATCCACCACCCACTTAATAGCCACTGTCGACGACTTAACCGACATGCTTGATTTCGACTCCGAAGACATCGACGGTATGGACGACGATTCCGGAGAGGAACAGAACCACCGCCCTCAGGGCGCTGGATAGCCACCTCATCATATGATATATATATATATATAGGGTGGGTCTATTATGATAACACCCCTTAAGACCCTTATTCTGCACACCAAAACGCTTATTTTGCACACACCCTAAACCACAGCCCCCGACCCACGAACCAAAAAAAGCAGGCCAACCCCGGCCGAAGCCCACCCGCCCACCCCCACTCACCATCTCCCCGTGCCCAGCCACCCACCCACCCGCCTTCTTCGTCTCTCCCCTTTCGACCACCGCATCACCTGCGCCGCCGGGCCACCATCTCCAAGCGTGCCGCACACAACCACCCCCTGCCCACCACAACCACCTCCCGGCGGTGGATCCGGGCCGGCAACCGCCCCTAGCACACCTCCCACTACGGATCCGGGCCGGCAACCTACCACTGTCCTTACTTGCCTCTTGCCAAAGCACCCCGACGCCCCGTTACCACTACCTCCGTGCCTGCCGGTGCCGCCGAGTCTCCCATGCCGCACAACCCACCCCCACGCGACACCTCGCCTCGACTCCATCCACCTCGACCTCCTGTATCGCCATCCCGATCCCGCACCGGCCATCCCCAGCCCCTTCCGTGAGCGGCCACACCGGCACAGGATTCGGCCGGCGCGGGCCCCCTGCGAGGCCAACATCACTGGATCCGGTCGGCGCGGGCCCCCAGCGAGGGCGACAACAGTGGATTTGGCCGCCGCGGGCAATGTTGCCGCCGGTCTCCACTGACTCCTGAGGTTCGTTTGTGCTCGGCGTGCAGTGCGCCGCTTGAGGTTCGCCTGTGCAATCGCTGCAGCTCGGTTGCGGATTCCATAAAGCTCGATTACGGCCCATTGCAACTCGGTTTGTGGGTGGACCTCGCTGACCAGGGCTCTCCCTTGATCCAACAAAGATCCTGCGCCTGCGACGTCTTGCATGATTGTGCCTCCTCGCGTCGGATGCAGCCACCGATCAGCCAGATCCGCCGCCCTGTGTGCTGCCCGAACGACTTCCGCCGCCGACCGAAGACACCCCAGCCCCCGTGCAGTTTGCTCGGTGAGCCTGTGCGGTGCGGAGCTCGCCTACAGTATGGTTGTGGGGCGCGATGCAGCTCGTGTATTCATTCAGCCAGCGGCGCTTGTAGTTCGCTACGAGCTTAGGGCATCTCCAGCCGCACCCCCAAGAAGGCCTCCCCAGGCGTTTTTTTCGCGCCGGCGCCGTAAAAACGGCCCAGTCGCGCCCCCAGGAGCCCGATTTTCGCCGGCTTGGGCCGAAAACAGCGCCGGCGGACCCAGCCCGAACCCGGCGCGCTGGGGGGCGCTCGGGGGCGCCGGGCGAAGTTTTTTGGTGCGAAGAAACCGCGGGCCCGACGCGTCAGCGACTAGTTTGCTTCTTGGCCCTTCGTCGTCCTCATCGCCTCGTTTCTCGCGGCGAATCAATGCCAAAGCTGCCGCGCTGCCGCGCCGGTCAGCCTGCGCCATTGATGCTCACGGGCGGCGCAGTGAAGCCGGACGACGCGCGTCCCCTCGCCCTCGCCTCGCCCGCCACGCGTACGCACGGTGCCACGCGTGTGGGCGGCGCGTCGGCCTATATATGCCGCGCCCCGGCGCACTCGGCCGCTCACACTCTCCTTCCGCCGTTGCTCCTTCCCCTTCGCAGTCGCTCCTTCCTCCCTCTCCTCTCCTCCAATGGCCGAGCGTTTCCCAGGCGACGGCGCGGCGACGAACGGCTTCGGCCGCAGCCATCTCCATGAAGACGAGGCTCGCCTCCTCTACGAGGCCGAGTACCCGGTCCCGCCGGACATGCGGGTGCCGGGGGCGTGGAGGATCAGCGCCGGCGGCGTGCCGGTGCCCCCGGTGCCCTCGGGCGTGGTGCGGCGCGCGGAGAACGCCCGCATTAGGTCGAATCTGCCTCCTGCGGCGAGGGATTCTCCGCGGTACGCCCCCGACAGCTCGCTATGGGAGCCCTATTTTCGTCCCCGTCACACCCAACAGCTCGAGGCCACCAACGGCGTCGTGCCCTCCGGCAGGCAGAACTCCGCCGGCCGGCGTCGATGGTGGGGCGTGCCAGGGCGCACGCTTGACGCCGTCCTCGAGTACATCGAGGGCGGCAACACGCCGCGCCTCGAGTACCCAGCACCCCCCTCCTTTTCACGCCGCCGGGGAAGCTCCTGGACCCCGAGGCGCATGGAGACCGGCGAGTCCTCCTCTTCGTCCGGCGGCTCGCCCTGCCTCCGCCCCGTCAAGCCGGAGCCCCAGGACACACCTGTGGCCGCGCGCACCCGGAGCTCCGACGTTCGTATCGGCGCCCCGTCAAGCCGGAGCCCCACCGGCCGCTTCATCCTCGTCGAGCCCAAGCCGGAGCCCGGCCTCGTCGAGCCCAAGAAGGAGCCCGGCCTCCCCGCGGAGTACGAGGAGATAGCCCGGCGCGGCTTCTCTGACGAGGACGCCATGCGGTGGGCGCGGGAGGACTACCTCCGCGAGGAGACGGTCCGGCAGTGCCGGGCCCTGGAGGAAATCGCCGCCCGCAAGCGCGGGCGCGAGGACGTGCACGGCGTCGTGATCCTCGACAGCGACGACGACGATGACGTCGCCGGGCCTTCCAACCCGCCGCGCCAACCGGGGGAGGGGCGCAGCAGGGACGGCGGAGGCGGGGGCGGCAGCGGCGACGACGACGACGACGACAACGGCGGCGGCGATTACACGCGGTTCTACAGCCTCCTCGGCATGTAGACGCGCGGGCGGCGAGGCGGGCGGCGAGGGAGACGGCGGGATTAGCCCGCCGTTTTTTTTTTGTAAAATATGTTTATGTTTGAACGAACTCGCCGAAGTTTGCTATGTTTATGTCGTGTTTGCGCCGTGTTTGTGCCATTTTCGAATTTTTTGAAATACCGTGGGCGCCGCGACTGGGGGGCCACGCCCCCAGTGCGCCGTTAGCGCCGGTTCGCCCCCAGGGGGCGATTTTTTGGCCCTCCTGGGGGGCCAACGGCTGGAGATGCCCCTAGGCGTCTCGTTTTTTATGCAGCCTCAGTTCCTCCTCTCCGATGCTTACACTACAACCCATGATGCGCCCGAGAACCTCAGGTGGTGTGATTTACTGCTTTTGGTCACCACTCGACTGCTCTGCAATTGGACACATCTCGGTTCACTTTTTTGTATTCAGAAGAAATTTTTTAATGCATTTTCCTATTCTTGATTCTTGCGGTTCAGGTGTTTCAGTCCTCAGCGAGCAACATGTAGTGCGCTGATGCAGCTCATTCCCCCACCTAACGAGCATCTCCAGCTGCGGGTGTACGTTGACATCACTGTCTCTCAGCACTATTGCAGGCCGACGAGTGGACGAGAAGAGTTTCTCTCTTTCCATGGCGCATCCACCTCGGTGGCTCACCCCCACGACGACGAGATTTGCCATGTGCAGTATGCTTTTTTGTTTACATATTGAAGGACATCCGTGTTAATTGCAGAAGTTGCCCACTTTGGCAAAACAGCTGGAAAAAAGAAAACTAGTACAATGCAGTGCACTTCGAGGGACTCCACGGTCCGCTTCTCATAAAAAGAAAAGATGTTTCCCAATTCATGAAGTAAGCTTTGGCTCTTTTCTTGTTTAGACTAAAAAATGACGATGTATGAAAAAACCATGTAGTTTCTTACTCTCGACCATGCAATCATGAAAAAAATGCATTTAAAAAATCATGCAAATACGTTGCACTTTGGTCTTGAAAAGAGTCCACTAGGAAGGACTTTTCAGTACAAGTCCATTTCAAACAAAATGCAATTTGTATAGCAGCTCATTACACCTATGTATGAAGTGCAATTTGTTTGTGTGTCTCAAAAATCAGTCGACTACATTAACACGTGCAATGCGTTTGGTTCTCGGATGTGGTTCACTTTTGAGAGTGATGGTGTTCACTTGTGCCCACCATGAAAGTGCGGTTTTTTAAACGAAACAAAAAGATAGCAATGAGGTTCACTTCAACATGTGTGGAGGTTCATTTCTCTCGTCTCTGCGGTGCACTCTTGTTCATAAAAAAACTTGGAAAAAAAGACAACAAAAACTCGTTTGAGAAAATGTACGTCCGACAACAGAAATAATGAAGTTCACTTGACTCTCTGATGTAGTGCGATTTTCAGTTTGAAGCAGTGTGTTCTTCTGTCCGACGACGATTTTCGTGTCACGAAAAAACAGAGTGTCCGCTTTTTGCTAATTTTAAAACTGCTCTTAAACCGTAAGGAATTAGAGTGGGTTCTACATGAAAAAGTTGCGTCTCGTCGATATCTTTCCAACGGCATATCATTTGAATCATTTCGACAACCGGTTTGTAAAAATTTCAAGAAAAACGGTCGCTGCCACTTGTCGTCCGCCGCACGATTTTCAAAATTAACTTAAAACTGTAAGGAATCTCAAAACCATTCCTACATATGAAAGTTGCGCCTTATCCATAGCTTTCCAACGACGTATTACACACCTCGTTTAGATAAATGGTTCAAAAACTAGAGCGAAAATAGTACCGAAAATTACAAAAATTTCAAAAAAACAGAATTCCGCGATTTAGTAAATTTGAAACTGCTCTTAAACCGTAATGAATTAAAAAAATTATAGTTATAAAAAATATGCACCTCGACGATATCTATCGAACGGCATATCATTTGCTTCATTCCGACCAGCGGTTTAGAAGAAATCGCGAAAAACGCCCGCTGCCACTCGTCATGGGCCGCACCATTTTCAAAACTGCTCTTAAACCGTGTGGAATCTCGAAAAGTGTTCAATATGTCGAAGTTGCGCCTAATCCATAGCTTTTGAACGGTATATTACACGCCTCATTCCGATAAACAGTTAAAAAATAGAGAAAAAACAGTACCAAAAAAATAACGCGTGCAGTTTTTTCGACGAGAAGTTCACTCGTGTGAGTACTGCAGCACACTTGGTTCAAAGAATGACGTGCACTTGTGTTCAGCGTGCAGTGCAGAATGGTGTGCAGAATAGTTATTCTGCTAATATAGTTATTTATATATGGTGGACACCCCCAAAGAAAGTGATGGTGATGAGGCAACGGAGGATAATCCCCTTGAGAAGCAATCTAAGCACCGGTGTCATCGACGCCTCTAAGCCTCGTCATAGCAAAAACAGCGATACCGGCACAAGAGATAATAACGCTCCGGATAACGCCGAGGACGTAACAATCCCGCCCAGCCAGGCTTCGAGCAAGCCGAATGGGAGGATGGGCAAGATAGCCCTAAGGAACAGGCAATGGATGGAGAATCAGAGGATGACAATCACATGCCCCTCTCCAAAGACGAGGTGAGCCTCGGCGACAAAGAATTCATCGTGCCTGAGGATCCCGTCAATCAGGAGCGCTTCAAGCGTCGGCTTATAGCCACTGCAAAAAGCCTGAAGAAAAAGCAGCAGCAGCTTCAAGCTGATCAAGATCTGCTAACGGATAGATGGGCCGAGGTCCTGGCAGCCGAGGAATATGGACTCGAGCGCCCAACCAAAAGTTACCCAAAGCGCAGGTTGCTACCTCAACTCGAGGAGAAGGCATTAAAGCCTACACTACCAGCGCATGATGCGGCTGACCGGCCACCTCGTGGCCGAGACAAAGCGGCGTATCAGCCCGAAGTCCAGCCCGCACCCCACCGCCAAACAAGCAAAAACACGAAGGCCCGGGGCTCCACGCATGACTGATACGTCCATTTTGCATCATGCTTTTATATCAACATTTATTGCATTATGGGCTGTTATTACACATTATATCCCAATACTTATGGCTATTCTCTCTTATTCTACAAGGTTTACCATGAAGAGGGGGAATGCCGGCGGCTGAAATTCTGGCTGGAAAAGGAGCAAATATTGGAAACCTATTCTGCACAGCTCCAAAAATCCTGAAACTCCACTGAAGTTATTTTTGGAATTAATAAGAATTATTGAGTGAAGAAACTACCAGAGGGGGCCCACACCATGGCCAGGAGGGTGGGGGCGCGCCCACCCCGCGCGCCCCCTGTCTCCTGCCCCCCTGGTGGCCCTCCGGTGCCAATCTTCTGCTATATGAAGGCTTTTACTCTGGAAAAAATCATAAGCAAGCTTACGGGATGAAACTCCGCCGCCACGAGGCGGAACCTTGGCGGAACCAATCTAGGCCTCCGGCGGAGCTGTTCTGCCGGGGAAACTTCCCTCCGAGAGGGGGAAATCATCACCATCGTCATCACCATCGATCCTCTCATCGGGAGGGGGTCAATCTCCATCAACATCTTCACCAGCACCATCTCCTCTCAAATCCCTAGTTCATCTCTTGTATCCAATCTGGTATCAAAACCACAAATTGGTACCTGTGGGTTGCTAGTAGTGTTGATTACTCCTTGTAGTTGATGCTAATTGGTTTACTTGGTGGAAGATCATATGTTCAGATCCTTAATGCATATTAAAACTCCTCTGATTATGAACATGAATATGCTTTGTGAGTAGTTACATTTGTTCCCGAGGACATGGGTGAAGTCTTGCTATTAGTAGTCATGTGAATTTGGTATTCGTTCGATATTTTGATGAGATGTATGTTGTCTCTCCTCTAGTGGTGTTATGTGAACGTCGACTACATGACACTTCACCATTATTCTGGCCTAGAGAAAGGCATTGGGAAGTAATAAGTAGATGATGGATTGCTAGAGTGACAGAAGCTTAAACCCTAGTTTATGCGTTGCTTTGTAAGGGGCTGATTTGGATCATATGTCTAATGTTGTGGTTAGGTTTACCTTAATACTTCTTTTGTAGTTGCGGATGCTTGCAATAGGGGTTAATCATAAGTGGGATGCTTTTCCATGTAAGGGCAGTACCCAAGCACCGGTCCACCCACATATCAAATTATCAAAGTACCGAACGCGAATCATATGAGCGTGATGAAAACTAGCTTGACGATAATTCCCATGTGTCCTCGGGAGCTCTTTTCTCATTATAAGAAATTGCCCAGGCTTGTCTTTTCCTACAAAAAGGATTGGGCCACCTTGCTGCACTTTATTTACTTTCATTGGTTGTTACTCGTTACAATTTATCTTATCAAAAAACTATCTGTCACCTACAATTTCAGTGCTTGCAGAGAAACCTTACCGAAAACCGCTTGTCATTTCCTTCTGCTCCTTGTTGGGGTTGACACTCTTACTTACTGAAAGGACTACGATAGATCCCCTATACTTGTGGGTAATTAAGACTCTTTTCTGGCGCCGTTGCCGGGGAGTGAAGCGTCTTTGGTGAGTGGAACTTGGTAAGGAAACATTTATATAGTGTGCTGAAATTTTCGGTCACTTGTTACTATGGAAACTAATCCTTTGAGGGGCTTGTTCGGGGTATCTTCACCCCGATCAGTAGAGCAAAGAGTTGCTCCTCAACCTACTGAACCTACTGAAAATATTTAATTTGAGATTCCTTTGGGTATGATAGAGAAACCGCTAGCTAATCCCTTTGCAGGAGATGGAACATTGCATCCCGATTTACACCTTATCTTTGCGGATGAAGTTTGTGGATTATTTAAGCTTGCAGGTATTCCCGATGATGTTGTTAAAAGGAAGGTCTTCCCTTTATCTTTGAAGGGAGATGCATTGACATGGTATAGGCTATGTGATGATACGGGATCTTGGAATTATAAACAATTGAAGTTGGAATTTCACCAGAAGTTCTATCCTATGCATCTTGTTCATCGTGATCGTAATTACATATATAATTTCTGGCCTCACGAAGGAGAAAGCATCGCTCAAGCTTGGGGGAGGCTTAAGTCAATGTTATACTCATGCTCCAATCATGAGCTCTCAAGAGAAATTATTATTCAAAACTTTTATGCTCGACTTTCTCCCAATGATCGCACCATGCTCGATACTTCCTGTGCTTGTTCTTATATGCTGAAGACTACTGAATTCAAGTGGGACTTATTGGAAAGAATTAAACGCAACTCTGAAGATTGGGCTTCCGACGATGGTAAGGAGTCAGGTATAACACCTAAGTTTGATTGTGTTAAATCTTTTATGGGTACCGATGCTTTTCGTGGATTTAGCGCTAAGTATGGACTTGACTCTTAGATAGTAGCTGATTTTTGTGAATCTTTTGCTACTCACGTTGATCTCCCTAAGGAGAAGTGGTTTAAATATAATCCTCCCATTGAAGTAGAAGTAGTTGCACCTATTACAGTTGAAGAAAAGACGATCACTTATAATGATCGTATTGTTCCTACTAATTATGTTGAGAAACCACCTTTTCCTGTTAGGATAAAGGATCATGCTAAAACTTCAACTCTTGTTTGTAAGAGTAATACTAGAACTTATACACCTCCTGAGCAAATCAAAGTTGAACCTAGTATTGATATGGTTAAAGATCTCTTGGATGATAATTTAGATGGGCTTGTTATTTACTTCTGTGAACATGCTGCTAATATTGCTAGACCAGATGCTAAGATACATAGACCTGTGTGGGCATGCCTGTTATTTCTGTTAAAATAGGAGATCATTGTTATCATGTCTTATGTGATATGGGTGCTAGTGCTAGTGCAATACCCTTTGACTTATATACAAAAATTATGCATGATATTGCACCTACTGAAATAGAAGGTATTGATGTTACTATTAAGCTTGCCAATAAGGACACTATTAAGCCAGTTAGGATTGTTAGAGATGTTGAAGTCTTGTGTGGGAAGGTTAAATATCCTGCTGATTTTCTTGTTCTTGCACTACAAAAATTTACACTTCCGTGATGATACGTGTTTGTCAAGTAGGTCGCGTTTTTTGTCATGCATGTACATCCATGACAATTTTATGACAGAATCAAGATAGTCATACCTGTGCTATCATAGAAGTGTTCCATGACATTACCAAAATTATCATCACGGAAGTGTCCACTTCCATGACGATAAATTGCGCGTCACAGAAGTGCTTTCGTCAAGGGTGACCGACACGTGGCATCCACCGTAATGGAACGCCGTTAAGCTATCGGGTCAGGTTTCGATCTGATAACCCGTTAATAGCCCCGACCAATGGGGATTTTCCACGTGTAAAATCATCATTGGCTGGAGGAAACACGTGTCGGCTTTTCGTTGGGATAGATGTCATCCACTCATTGGACAGAAGTCACCTATGATACGTCGACACGTGGCACGGCCCAACAGAGGCCCATTCCTGTGAAAAGGCCGGCCCGTTTGACTTGGTCAAAAGGTGGCGGGCCGGCCCATGGAAAGCCTGTTAACGGCCTGTTCGCATATAGCCCATTTACAGCCCGCTAACCCAAGGCCCGTTACGCCCTATCCGAATTAGGCCTAGTAGCGTCATATGGGCCATCCAATATGATTCTAGCCCGTATTCACTTCTGGCCCATGTATGGCCCATGACGTCTTTCGGCCCATATGAGGCCCTATGTAACTCTTGGCCTATTAACGGCCCATGGTGAAACTGGCCCGTAATGAACAGTGTATCACTTTACACCCATTAACGGCCCGTGGTGAAACTGGCCCGTAATGAACAGTGTATCACTTTATACCCATTAACGTCCCGTTATTCCGTTGGGCCGTTTCCAGCCCATGTTATCTTTCGGCCTTCTCAGAGCCCATTTATTTTTGGGCTCAATTTCAGCATTCGTTTACTTACGGCCCGTTACTGTCTTTTCTGCTTGTGGGCCAAATTCAGCCCATGGTTACAGTCGGCCGTTTTGTGGTCCGTTAATCTGTTGGGTAGTTTTCATAGCGTCATCAAATACGGCCTATTAATGATGGCTCATTATGGTCGGCCCATGAACGGACGATTCCAACTCTAGCCCGTTTACGGCCATAATGCGGCCTGTTATTGGCCCATGTTTGGCCAATCGATCATACGGCCCGTATAAGGCCCATTGATGATACGGCCCGTCGAAGGCCCATTGTTTCTACGGCCCGTAGAAGGCCCATTGTTTCTAGGGCCCATAGAAGGCCTACTGTTTCTATGGCCCGTAGAAGGCCCACTGTTTCTACGGCCCGTAGGAGGCCAAGTGTCACTACAGTAAATATTAGCCCATGGTTATTGTGGCCTAGTTTTAAAAAATAGGTTATTGTAGCCATTAGCAAACCGCGAAAAAAGAACTGCACTGACTACAAGCAAAAAAATAAACAAGACAACAAGGAAATAAATAAGCAAGCAACTTATGCTAGGCTATCATGGCTATTACACATATTACATCCACTGGGCATCAAAGTTCGCCACCAATGCAAATATAGGGAACACAACAGCATATAAACGCCGCAGCAAAACAAGTCCAGAACTGAAAACACTTCAGAAGAGCTCAAGAAACAATATCCTGGGTACCCATAATGCTGGCAAGATGCTTAGCAAGCTTATTAACTTTCTCTTGCTTGGCGCTTAAGTCCTCCAGCGCTTGCTGTTGCACCAGAAAGTATGCATCTGAATTCTGCAGGGACTTCCTCAGTCCTTTGGCTTCCTGTCGCATAACATCTAATCGATGTGTTTCAACTTGAAGTTGAGACTCAAGAAGCCGAACTGATTCAGGCAACGAGTTCGAAGAGCTGGTGCTAGCAGTGGTAGCCAGTAACTCGAACACTACATCAAGACAGGACTTTGGGGTTGTCTCAGTGTCTTCAATATAGTTTTTATCAGCTTTCTTGGAGACCAACAGGGATGTCTCACTATCTTGAACCTTATCTGCATTACTTCCTTTACCATTGCATAACAGGGTGCTCTTCTCCAATATTTTATCCGCGTTCTAAAAGAGAAACAAACAAACACATCTTAGGTTTACAATGTAGTATATGAAACTTATTTTGGTAAACCAGTTCAGTAGTAAGGTGGACAGGATAACAGCATGAAACAAACATATATCTATGTAGTATGGTCACTGTATGGTCTATATCATTCTAGTTTATGTTGCCAAATAAAGATAGATATAGTTCGAATCATATCTATTTAAGACAAAGCAGCATAGACAGAATATAAGTGTGGGAAACTACACAGCAATAGCAACACTTGTAATGTGCATGGCATGAGAACATAACTGTTTATTCAATTGAACTAAAATCAACATAGAGCAAGTTACAATAGCAAACAACCAAACACGTTGAAGAAACAGGTTTAAAACATACCTGTTGCACCATTGTAGTTTCAATTGCATCCTTCAAATTTGAAATTAGTTGGTATCAGTAAATACAGTGATGCAAGAGCAAAGTAGTATGAACCATAGCTACGGAACCTGACTTGAGAACAATTCTTCTTCTGCTTTAAGCGTTGACTTCGGGTTCGGAGTGGTGGTCCTCGTGATTTGGGAACTGCAGTTGCCTTACTAACTGCTCGTGTTTGGGTGCTCTGTGGTGGAGATGGTGTTGTGTCAACGGGAACTGTGTGTCTATCTGCTGGGGTTGGGGTTAGAAGGGGTGTAGCTGGTTCTCTGTCCAACTGGGTAGTGGTACAATCTGCATGAGTGTGGGTTATGTGTGGTGGGGCTGGTTCTTGGGCAAGTACAACCGTGGTTCTATCTGCCTCGACAGGTAGCACAAACTTTTCCGAAGACCGTGTTTTTACTCCCACAGATACTGCCATCACTCCCTCCAATTGAAATGGCTGATAAACAAGAAAAGTAATTGAATGTACAGACATTGTAAGATAGACAGGTGCAATGGATAGTAGGGAAGAAAACAGGGCATGAAATAATTCACATTTATGTTATCTAAGCAAACAGAATAGCAGGACATAATTTCACATATATGATGGCTAATTAAACAGGATAGCATGACACAATTTCACATGTATGATGGCTAACTAAACAGGATAGAATGACTTACTTCAAAATATGATGACTATGTAAACAGGATGACATGATATAACTATACGATGTGTCTATTAAAGTGGTTGGCATGCCATAAATCACAAACATGCCGTCGATGGAAACATGATGGCATGACATAATTCACGGATAGAATGACATAATTTAAAATATGATGACTATGTAAACAGGATGAGATGATATAACTATATTATGTCTTTAGAAAATGGGTTGGCATGCCATAATTCAGATACATGCTGTCTATGTAAACATCATGGCATGACATAATTCAAATATATGATTTATATACTAAGGAAGTGGGCAGAGGGCAATCGCATATATGATGTGTCAACTAAGGAGATGGCATTCAATATTGTGTATATGATGTAAAAACTAAGCATTGCAAGAGTAATATAACCCTGCCAAGTTTGAGCATACACCTCAGGGGGATAATAGGACTGGTCATCTGCCTCTGGATCCTCCTCTGAAGAGCTATCTGTAACCAGCAAGATATCTGCTTCAGCAGGTAGCATTGTCTGCTCTGAAGACCTTGTTTTTACTCCAGATTTCTCCATCACCAATTCAAATGGCTAATGCACAGGAAGAGCAGTTGAATATACAAACATTGTCGACAAAAGCAATGAGAAATACAAAAAAAGGACGACATGATATAATTCACATATATGACGCTTGCCTAAACAGCATGGCATTGCATAATTCACATATATAATGCCTTGCAACAAGATAACATTGAATAATTCACATATATAATGTCTTGCAACAAGATGGCATTGCATAATTCACATCTATGGTAATTACACACTAAACAGGTGGCATTCACACAAAGCATGTCTAAACTAAGCAAATGGCATAGCAATGCAAGATACCATACGCACGATATGAGCAACATAACCCTGCCAAGTTAGGGCATGCACCTTGGGGGGGAAATATGACTGGTCATCTGTCTCTGAATCCTCCTCTGAGGAGTTATCGGTAACCAGCAAGACATGCGCTTCGTCAGATAGCATTGTCTGCTCTGAAGACCGTGTTTCCACTCCAGATTTTTCCATGACCGTGCCGAATGGCTAATGCACAGGAAGAGTAATTGAATGTACTAAAATTGTTGACAAATTTAACACATAATAAAAAAATGATGGCATGATATAATTCACATATAAGATGACTAGCTAACCAGGGTGGCATTGCAAAATTCACATATATGATGCCTGGCTAGACAAGATGGCATTGCATGATTCACATATACGATAAAGAAACTAAACAGATGGCATTGACACAAAGCATGTATAAACTAAGCAGATGACATCTTTAATGTATACAGTAAGCTATGCAAGGCACCAGCAAGGTGAGGCTGTCGAAACTGAACGTAACTGTCGAAATTGAACTTAACTGTCGAAACTAAATTTTGCTGTCGAAACTGAATGCACTAGCAAGGTGAGGCTACACGTCGGTCGACTGACTTTTTCATCTCTGGTCAGTCGATTTTGCAGCCGTTGGATACGAAATCAAGGGCATGCGGTTCATATTCAACCTTCACCCCCCTGAGCCGCCAGCCACCAACAGCCAAACAGCAGCCCCTCGCCGCCCGCGGCCGGCGGTGCGCCTCCCCGCCCGCCCTGAAAACACTCCCCACCGCCCCGACCATCCCTCTAGGCCCCCCCGTGCTGAGCCTTTTCTCCGGCGATCCCCACGCTACCGCCCCGCCAACGCCCCGCCACCACCGGCGACCACCTCCCCCATCCTGAACCCTAAGATAGACAGTGGGGTAACTCTTCGGCGAGCCCCCCTCCCCGCTGCGGCTGGTTCTTCCTTCACCCCGGCGAGCCCCCTCCCCCACCCCCTGAAAATCGACTGACCCAAAAGTCGATTCAGTCGACTGAAGTGTAGCTAAATTAGAGCAGCATCACAAGCAAGAGCAAGAGCGAGAGCAGCAGCGCGAGCAAGAGCAGACCAGGCAGGGGACCGAGAGCAAGAGCAGAGCAGCAGCGCGAGCGAGAGCTAAAGCAGCAGCAACTCCTAATGATGTGGACGTCGCCGCCGAGGGAGCGACGCCGTGGAGGAAGTGGCCGGCGACGCAGAGTGGATGGAGCCGCGCCGTGTCGGCTCGGGACCGAGCGCCGGCAGCACCGCGAGATCGAATCAAGAAGAAAATGCAGCGATTAGTGTACAACCTCTTTGGTGGCGCCGATTAGGCCGCAGTTTCATCCGAGGAAACGGTGATGATGATGCTCTTCTGGTGGTGTAGGTGAAGACGGTGGTGTGGGAATGGAGGTGGCGCAAAAGACGAGGGGAATGTCGTGGCAGCTCCTAGGAGGTGGAGGACGGGGTGGCTGAACCGGCGGGACGATGAGATCGATGACGCATCCTCATCCGGTACGGTGGATGAGGGATGTCGAGGTGTTGCTGTGGACGACGTCGTCGGGGAAGAGGCTCCAGCTAGGTGGGGGACGGAGCAGGGTGTGGGGTTTCGTTGCGGGTTTTCGTGGCCTCGGTGTACGAATGGGTGGGCGGATGGGATGGCAGTGGGGAACCATGGCTTAGAGACGCGCTTGTCCGAAATGTGGGGTAAGTTATGAAAGTACCCCCACCGATTTGAGGCGGTTCTTTCGGTTCAGGGGTACCACGGGCATTTTGCGTGTAGGGATTTCACAGGAGGTGGGAGTTTTCGCGCACGTTGTAATTTCGGAATAGCAAGGCGCGGGTTGAGATGGAGGGAGTTGTCGGAGCACAACAAGACAAAGATATGTCTTAAATATTTCAGGCTAACAAGGAGTGGGTTGAAGAGGCGGGAGTTTCGCAGCACGATAGACAGAGACGCTAGCTTGAATTTTCGGCATAACAAGGCGCGGCTTGAAATTTCGGAAGAACAACCTTAACGTGTACCCCAGAAAAAGACAATTTGCACCTCAAAAGGCACAACACACACAAAAACACCATTTATACTAGAGTAAGGTACACATGCATTGCACGCATGAGATTTGGCAACCAAATTATGAATAAATACCACATTATAGCATGCAAGCTTTGAGTTATGCATGATGTAGATGTTCCTTTAATTCTTATAGTTCATTTCATTCAAAATCATCTAGTTTTTATAAGAAAGCTAATCTATTTTAAGATTCATGGAATTGTGCGTTGTAAGACGTAAAGTAAAAACAAATAATGGCAAATCATGTAGAAAAACATTTGGGCAATTCTGATACGGAAGATTCTAGAACAAATAAGAAGTGCTTGTGTTTTGATGTTTGTGCATTATGCTTAAGTTCAACCATGGAGTCTTCTAGATTATACATGTGGCGAAATCTGGTGGAATCTAGATGATATCCAATGGCCAGCAGTGCTCAAATTTGCCATCTTTGGACCATCGGATTCGCCTCATCCAACGACCATCTTTCAAAGTTAAAGTTACCCGCACACAATATAAAAATATATAAAATATTATATATATATAGGGGTATAGATATAGATATGTGATGCGAAAGCCGCCCATCATCTCAAATTATAATAGTGTGTCCATGCATGGATGCGACGTGGACAGATAATGTCTGCCATCGGTATCTCAAATTCAAATCAGTCTGACCTTGTTCAATGTGTATACATTACAACATGCTCGTTTCCAAACCACACCACGCAGATCTTCGTTATATTCATGCATGCATGGGTTTCAAACATCAGGATCTCTTATTCAAATATTTGAATTCAACTTTACATTGAGTATGACCTCACCTATTCTTTTACACCCACACAGTAGTCTTCTCTTTATAATTGTACCACTAACTTTCTCTCGTACATGCATGCACACACACTACCAGTCGTCATTATCCATCGCACGCATGCAATCTTTTTCTTCAGGTGGGTCTCCCATGAAGGCACACACCCACACACATCCCTCTCTCCATCATATCGGGCATTCTTTATCTATCACGCATGCATGCGCAACGATCGATGTTACTCTATGTATGTGTGTATATATCTAGGTCTTTCATAGTTTTCCACACAAACCGATCAATCAATATATCCAGTGAGGGCTCACCCTCTTTCCCACATCCACATCGATCAATCTATACCTCTCTATATAGGATTAACATATATAGCTAATACACCCACATTAATTATATCCAATGCCCCCCTCTCATCATCCATGCCTTCCGCTTCATCTCTCAGACGCGTGCACAATGGCGAAGACAGGGGCAGTAAGGGCCCTGCCCCCCCTAACATCACTATATATCGAGGCTAATATGAATGTGATCATTAGACAATTGCTGCTAAAAATGGTTTAAGTTCATGAATTGACCCTCCTCATAAAGGATTAGCAATGCTTGCCCCCTAGCTCATTTATTTTTCATGGCTCCACCGCTGCGTGCAACAGCGCACGTGTTCGCCCCCTCTCTCTTAATATCGATCTCGCACTTGTGCATTCCTTCATAGTCTCCCTCCACTCGGCCCCTCGCACCATCTTCTAGCCCCCACCGTATTTTGTCACATGTACAATCTAGCAGACTCCATGGTTGAACTTATGCATAATGCACAAACCTCAAAACAACAGTGGTTCTCTTTTGTTCTAGAATCTTCCGTATCATAACTGCCCAAACATTTTTTCTAGTTGAATTGCCATTATTTGTTTTTTACTTTATGCTTTACAACGCACAATTCCATGAATCATAAAATAGATTAAGGGCCTCTTTGATTCAAAGGATTCTCAAAGGAATTTTGGAGGATTCTAATCATTAGGAATTTTTCCTATCTTGGTTGTTTGATTCGTTGGATTGTAAACCATAGGAATTTTTCCATATGATTCATTTGCACTAGATTTCATAGGAAACATCCCATCCACTCAAACCTCTTGAAATAATTCTGCGTTTTTTCTATGCACAATCAAACACTCGTACAATCCTGTAGGATTCAAGACGACATTCCACTATAATCCCATGTTTTTCCTATTCCCGCGTTCTTAGCTTTTTTATAAAAACTAATTGATTTTGAATGAGATGAACTATAAGAATTAAACGAAGGGCTACATCAGGCATATATGACGCAGAGCTTACATGCTATAGTGTGGTATTTATTCATAATTTGGTTGCAAAATCTGATGCGTGCAATGCACGTGTACCTTACTAGTACTTCGAGTATGTGCAAAACACGTAAATTAGAATACCAATGGCACGCTACACAGTGTCTCTCTTACAGTTCATGAAGCCACGTGGCACATGTGGAGGCGTTGTCGCGACCTCCTTGCGTGGATTGATCACAGTGACGTGTTGCTGGTTCCAGAAGAATGTACTCGTCCTCCCTGAGCCATACTGGCGGTACATGCATGAAGCGAAGATGTGCACGCACGCCACGCATGCACTCATTCCCTCGCACGCACATGCGGGTACATGGGCGGATGCAATTTTGTACCAAGATCCACCCCATGTGATAATTTGACGTGTGTAAAGTCGTTCACTTCATTGATGGTCAATTAATACAGCACATGCAAATTGAGTGGACATGAGGGCGGAAGAAAGACATTATTTGTAACGCCCCAGATCTAACTTTCCATATTTGTATCCAACTCTTGCCGTCTCCGGCGCTAAGTTATATTTATTTCTCGGGTTGGGTCTTTGTCTTCGTGTGTGTTGTTTTCGTTTTCATGCATCTCATATCAGGTCATCACGTGCATTGCATTTGCATACATGTTCGTCTCATGCATTCGAGCATTTTCCCCGTTGTCCGTTTTGCATTCCGGCGTTTCGTTCTCCTCCGGTGGTCATTTCTACCTTTCTTTCTCGTGTGGGGTTTAAACATTTCCGGATTGGACCGAGTCTTGCCAAGCGGCCTTGGTTTACTACCGGTAGACCGCCTGTCAAGTTTCGGGTCATTTGGACTTCGTTTGATACTCCAACGGTTAACCGAGGGACCGAAAAGGCCTCGTGTGTGTTGCAGCCCAACACCCCCCAAATTTGGCCCAAAACCCACCAAACTCTGCTCCATGTCCTAGAGCGTTCGATCACGATCGTGTGGGCGAAAACCGCACCTCATTTGGACTCTCCTAGCTCCCTCTATGCCTATATATACACCCCTCCGTTTTCGGATCTCTCCCTCTCCCCGAAACCCTAAAAAAAAAAACAGATCCCCGTCAGATCCGCGCCGACGGACGTGTCCGCCCCCGGCCGGACAGCGTCCGCCGCCGCAGCCCGCCCACTCGGGGGCCGCCACGTCACCCCCGCCGCCGCCGCCTCCCACCGC